>NC_090266.1:297672532-297755032 GCF_040414725.1 Anabrus simplex
ATATTCATGATCTATGCTTTTCAATAATTTGCATTCACATTTTTATTTCAGAGATGTTTATGTCAATAATACATTAACTTCAAAATATTGAAATAATTAGGTGAATGTAATCATAAAACAATTAATAAATGTTACCTTAACCTTACGTCATTTATTACCAATTGTTATAGCCTACGTACGTCAAGTCAAACGAATCGATTGAAGCAGTTGAGTGGGTAAGAAATCTAACATTACCAGCTTCGTACTTTTATTTAAATCACTCTTGGGCAAGAACCATCAATTTCTAGATGTCAACAGACATTTTCTGTGAGAACCTGTATATGTTTTTTTACAAGTTGTTTTACGTCGCACCGACACAGATAGGTCTTATAGCGACGATGGTGTAGGAAAGGCCTACGAGTGGGAAGGAAGCGGCCCTGGCCTTAAATAAGGTACAGCCCCAGCATTTGCCTGGTGTGAAAATGGGATAACACGGAACCATCTTCAGGGCTGCCGACAGTGGAGTTCGAACCCACAATCTGCCGGATGCCAGCTCACGGCTGCGCGCCTCTAACGGCATGGCCAACTCGCCCGGTGAATCATCTATATTTATAGAATGCAGTTTCTAAAACGAAATCATTTTTTTATAACACAGAATAATATTAGTCTGAGTATTATGGGGTTCGAACGATAGAACGATAGATTGAGGAAAACAATAAAAGAACCATGTCACAGGTGGCGACTATGGAGTTTGAAACTGTCTTCCTTTAGAGTCCATGGTTGCTCACCGCTTCGCTCTGACCATCGCATTGCTGTACAGATCTACCCTTGCCACGATTACACGGTTTCCTGCTGCTATTGACTAAACTCGTCGGCAAATTTTACTGTACAGATACACCTTCTGCTAATCCTTTAGTGAATGGTCAGCATAGTGCTCTTCGGCACGGAGGGCCCCGGGTTCGATTCCCGGCCGGGTCTGTGATTTGACCTTAAAATGGGTAATTACCTTTGTTCGGGGAATGGGTGTTCGTCTTGTCCCCAACATCTCTGCAACCAATACGCCACACACAACACTAACCTCCACTACAATAACACGCAGTTTCTTATGAACAGCTGATGCCACCCACCCTCGTCGGAGGGTCTGCCTTACAAGGGCTGCACTATGCTTACCATATGGTAAGTCTCCTTCGTGTAATTGGTTGCGAAGTCGTAATGAGAAGAGACTTAGCTTCAAACATGAATTTGTTCTTTAAGGACAATTTGGCTTACGACAAAATCTCCTAATCTACACATAGGCCTACTTATGTCCTGTGCTTCTATTAATTTTCCATCTTACACTCAATGTACAGTCCTGTAAATCGAAATAGGATCCTGAATTATTATCCCCCTAAATTGGAATAAGATACCAGATGAAATAAACACATGTACTCAAGAGTGAACAGATTTTATTCGGCTAACTCCAGTCAACTTACTCTCTTTTCCACGTTTCACCGAAACGTTCTAGTCACGGTTCCATTTTTATATAGGGGATGTGCGAGTTCTCTGCACCTTGAAAAGGTGTAGTTGGCGAGTGCCATTTGGCACGTTCAAGCGAGTTAACAACGTAATGAACACGAAAGCGCGATCTATGTACGTGTTCACCGATATAAAACTTCCAGACTTGGCTATCCCTTGGCGCCTACTTCTGCTCGTATTTATTTCAACATGATTGTACGCCTTGTTGACCATTCAACTACGTTCACTATCACCTTAAATAATAATAAAATTAATAATAATAATAATAATAATAATAATAATAATAATAATAATAATAATAATAATAATAATAATAATAATAATAATAATAATAATAATTGTACCGGGCGGTACACCTCCACTCCGCTAATTTAAAATGTGCGCCTGTTGAAACTCCTCTGCTGGAGGAAGTCTGAACTTTATTGACAGTATTAATTTTCTACCGTCTCAGAAGATGTCACCACGTGGAAAATTTTGAGTTTTTGAACTGTGTCACTTTTGATGTGGTTTTGTTTCGCTTGAAGTAAGAAGTGTGAACTTTCTCTTCTAGAGGACACTACTGAAGATCTACAATAGTGTAACCTAGTGCGGAGTCAAAGAACTATTTTTTTTGGAGAAAATTTAATTTCAAGAGTTTGTTCTTTGTTAAATTTCTTTCTATCATTGTTTAAGTTGGCAATATTTACCCCTTTCTTCCCCTTGTTATGAATGTATCCAATCCCGAATTTCTTCAATTAATTTCTATCCAATCAGATGTATCTTCCCCCAACTTGAATCTGTTGCGGGGTCCTATCCAATAAAAAGTTTGTGGGAGGGTGTTTTCATTCCCCTAACGCCTAGAACCTTCCGCGAGAGGATATAAACTGCTGATTTTAGGGTCTCCGGGCCACTTCTGTTCCATCTTTCAGTGTGTTAAGTACATAGCAGGGGGCGGGAAGCGCCTCTTTCTTCTCCAGCCGTTCAACACAAGGTAATGGCCGATTAATAACTTCTTTCTTTGCTAGCTCAGCAGTTTAACTTTCGGGGCGGGTTCTAAGCGTTCAACCATGTAACCTTTTCCTAAAATGTAACTTCCCTTTTCATCTATTCTCTTGTAAAACGACATATTGGGATAGAGAGTGCTAACCCTCTCGAGCTCCCACTCACATTGTCTTGAGGTGAACTTATTTTCTCGACCTATTTTTCGTTAATGTAAAACAAATTGTTCTTTTCTTAAGTCACCTCTTTAGCATGGGATTAGCCCTTGTATTAACGGCCTAGTGCCAAGTAGGTCTTAATCAAAGTGTATTAGGAGTGCAAGTTCGCCTCCTCTCAAATTGTTATTTTAGAGGTCATTTAATTAACCTGCTTTTCTTTTAATAGACCTCAGTAGATTGGGTATTTTACCCCTGTGTTTATGTCCGTTGAGGACAACTTGAAGGTGGAGTTTGGTGTGGCCTGGGAGAGGCTTAAATTTTGAGAGCGAGTGGCTCTTTTGAAAATTCTGGGTTGTATGCCTCATGGAGGTTTTTCAGTGTAATTTGGAGCAAGGGCTCCTAGGTATGAATGGGGTTTTCTCCCCCTCTGTTAAAACTTGTGTTTGAGGTAAAACTGAGCTGATTGCCCAAGCATTGTGAAGTCAGGGCGCGAAGCCCAAATTCTGTAAATATTGTAACTAACCCCTTTTGAATTGCTACTTTGTACCTGCCATGCTTGTTATTTCTTTGTTTTCGAAAAGAAAATATAACCTTGTTGAATTTTAAATTAATTTTACGTTGCACTATATTTCGTAGCTTGAAACCCATTCACACCCGCACCTTCTTTCACCTCTACCTACCACGGAAAAGTCCGTAACAAGTGGTAGCAGAGCGTGGTTGAATGGGTCTCAATTTAGCCCCTTTTGACGGCTGAATATTGTTTGTTCCGAACTCTAACTATTTTCCCAGTTGCTGGAATTTTTTTGACTTTTTCAAAATTGTTCTGTCACCATGCCCGGCCCTCGCGATGTTCTCCATCTTAATTATTTGCGCAAAGAGGAGTTGATCTATGAATTAACTATCAGAAATGTGCAATCTGGAGGCACGGTTGCAATAGACACTAACAAGCTTAGAGAGTCCCTTGATTTGCCCATTTCCATCCCCAATTTGGGAGAGATGGAAATTGACGACTCTCTTTCCACGATCACGGAGAATATTACTGGGCTAGCTTCTGTAGTTAGTTTTTTTGATGAAAATGATCCGTCTCCTAATCAAATTAAGCGTGTGCAAGGCAGGCTATATAATTTTTCGAATAGGGTTAACGATCTGTTGTCTCTAAAGCTGAATGATGTTCAGAGGAAGGAAGCTAGTACGCTCCTGGAAAATATTTCCGAATTATCTAGTAAGGTCACTCAATTGTTAACTGGGGAAGTTCCTCCCAAATCTGATCAACCCACCATAGTAAATGCAGGTAGTGAGGAAGCGCCTCCCAAGGGAGAAGTTAATAGAATAACTGTCGCTGCTCAAACTATCTCTGCCCCATTGGACAACGAGTCCGAACGTCGTGCATCATTGAGTAACATCCGTTCTGAATTAACTTCCTTACCATTGAAACCTTTACCTACTATGTCACCCGGGTTTAGCAGCTTGCCTCATCCATTGGCAATGTTGCTCAGAGGTATCTCTAAGTTTTCCGTTAATACCACCAGTGATGTAATTTCATTTTTAAGATTTCTAGTGGAATTCCAGGATCATGCCCTTGTTTTTTCTCTTTCTCCATGTCAAATCTTGCAAATTATCTATCCGTATGCTATTGGTATTCTCTCTGATAAAATCGTAAGAGCCATTGCCGAGCAATCATCTATTGAGGATTTCCATGCCCATTTGCTAGCTAACTTCATCCCTGCTAGGGCCAGGTCCTCCCTTATTCAGAAGTACTATTTTCGTGTACAGCGCTTGGATCAAAACTTGGCTGATTTCATACAGGACATTAAGTTTTATACTAGGGTGTTTGCCCTTCATTTTCCTGAAGATCAGATTGTACAGGCTATTGTAGAGGGAATTTCACCTCCCTATAGGTCATATTTGTGTTTCGCGGCGTGCCCGCAAACTTTCTCGGAACTTGAAGCATTGGCCGTCTCAGCGGAAGGAGTTAGATACGCCGATTCTTTGCGTGTCGCGAAAGAACCCCCGCCTTCCATTAGTAATACTCGGCCTCCACCTCGCCGATCAGTCACCCCCCGTAAATGTTATGCTTGCGGGTCGCCTGACCATCTGCGCAATAAGTGTCCTCTGATCAAAACTAGTAGGGCAAATAATGGAGCTGGTTCATCACAAGGCTGTTTTAAATGTGGGGCTTTATCACATATCGCAAAGAATTGTCCCAATTCGAATAGCACCCCCTCCTGCTCAACTTCTGGTGTAACTTCCAACAACAATCAAAAGTGACTAGTGGCTGCGGCTGAGTCAACTAATTCTGCTTCCCAAGGCTCAGCCCCTGGCAAAAAGGCCGAGAATTCAGGGAACGATAAGTCTTCGAATACATCTTTTGAATGCCCCAAAGAGTGCCTTAGGATTGCGGCGGATACCCCCGCACCTGTTCCTTTTCTTAAGATTGAGTTAAATAACGAGCCTATAACAGCTCTCTTAGATTCAGGCAGTGTTTGTTCGATTATTTCGGCTGAATGGTATTCTAAATTGAAATCGGTTTGTAAACTACCTGACTACGTCTCATCTTCTCTTCAATACGTTTCGGCTAATTCATCTCCATTAGAAATTCTAGGTTCCTTACTGGTCAAGATTCGTATTTTTAAGTTTACTTGGAAAATTAAATTGTTTGTGGCTAAGCACCTGTCTTGCCCCATCATACTGGGAGCGGACTTTATTTCTCACACTGGTCTTGTGCTCGATCTTCAGAGTAAGTCGTGCACATTCAAATTTGCGTCCAATTGTAAAATTCCCTTGTTAAAGTGTAATTCTGTGTCATGTTCATCTATTTCGCCTACCCAGGATGAGATGTTGTTAGACCTTAGACATCTACCTGAGGAGCAGGCTGATAGTATTCGTAAATTATGTCAGTCATTTCCAGAGGTGTTCTCTGATACTCTTGGCGTTACTGACCTTATTGAATACAAAATTGAGGTCACGGATTCGATTCCTGTCCGTTTTCCACCTTATAGGCTATCTCCACCTAAAATGAAGGCTCTGAAAGAAATTATCGATCAGATGTTGAAGGATGGTATTATTAGGCCCTCTAAGTCGGCGTATTCATCGCCTATTTTTCTAGTCCCGAAACCCCAAGGAGGCTTCAGGCCTGTCATTGATTACAGGGCTCTCAATCGGAAGGTGGTGTTGCAATCTGTGCCCCTTCCTGACCTTCATTCTTGCTTTTCATGGTTTCATAAGGCCAAGTTCTTCACTATCTTAGACTTGAATCAGGCCTATAATCAAATTCCCCTTGCCGAAGAGTCTAAACACCTTACAGCGTTTGCCACGGACTGGAATTTATACGAATACAACCGCGTGCCTTTCGGGCTCCCCACGGGGGCAGCTGTGCTCACTAGGCTACTAGATAGGGTCTTCTCCGACATCAAATTCGAGTACTTATATCACTATTTAGATGATGTCGTCGTATTTTCAGAGACTTTTGAAGAACATCTAGATCATTTGCGAGAAGTTCTCGATCGCCTTCGTAAGGCTGGGTTAACTGTTAAGTTGTCCAAGGTTGCCTTTGCTAAGCCCTCTATGTCATTCCTAGGGCATATTGTGTCACCCGATGGTGTAGCAGTCGATCATTCTAGAACACAGGCCATCCGTGATTTTAAACCTCCCAAGGACATTAAAGGTATCGCCAGGTTCATTGGTATGGTGAATTTCTTCAGGAAGTTCATTCCTAACTTTGCTAATAGAGCGGCGCCCTTAAACCTTCTTCGTAGGAAAGGCATCAAATTCGAGTGGGGACCTTCTCAACAAGCCGCTTTTGAAGACCTTAAATTAGCACTTTGTAATGCCCCTGTACTTGCTATGCCTGATTTCTCGAAGAAATTCATCGTCCAAACCGACGCGTCGTCGTCAGCAGTACCCGCAGTCCTTCTTCAAGAGACTGAACTAGGGAGGCGACCTATCGCCTATGCCTCTAGGACCTTGTCGGCTCAAGAAGCCAAGTATTCCATCTATGAGCTCGAAGGTTTGGCAGTCTTATTCGCCTTAGAAAAGTTCCGTCTCTATCTGGAACACGTCAAATTCGACCTGGAGACAGATAATCAAGCATTAAGCTGGGTCTTAGGTAGGCCGCGTCGTACTGGTCGTATAGCCCGCTGGGCTATTCGTATTTCCGCCTTCCAGTTTGATGTTAGACATATCAGAGGTACCGAAAATGTTGTTGCTGATGGACTCAGCCGTATGTTTTCAGAAGACGTTGAGAACCATGAACAGGTCGACAGTTCATCACCTCCCGAGTCCATGCTATCTGGTGTTAATGCCATCTTAACAGATGCTCCCATGCTTTTTAGGGATATTGAGAAATACCAACGTGAAGATCCGACGCTGGCTCCGATAATGGAAACCCTTTCTTCTGGGGAACATGTTGTCCCTTATGTTTTGAGGAATGGTGTTCTATGTTGCCCATCGAGGCATGATAGGATGATGAAAGTTGTCGTTCCAGCTGTTCTTGTACCTATGATCTTCAAGTATTATCATGAGACCCCATTAGGAGGGCATCTTGGAATCTTTAAAACTCGTGAGAAGATTCGTGAAATGTTCATCTGGAAAGGTATGGACGGTGAAATCCGGGAACTTGTAAAAGCTTGTAAATCTTGTTTGCTCAGTAAACCCACCATGTCCACCAAGGTAGGCCTTTTGTCTTCGCATCAAGCGTCGCGCCCCATGGAACGTCTGTATATCGATTATGTAGGACCCTTCCCCCAGTCAAAGGGTAATGCTAACAAGTTCATCTTTGTGTGCGTAGATGGTTTTACCAGATTTTCTTGGTTATTTCCGACTAAGCTGGCTACCGCTCAGTCTACCATTACCTGCATAAATTCTATTTTTGCTTCTTTTGGTCCGTGTCAATATATTGTATCTGATAATGCTAAGGCTTTTACATCTAATTTATTTCGTAAATTCTGTTTTGACTTATCAGTCTCTCATGTAACTACTTCTGCTTATTACCCTCAACCATCTCTGGCTGAAAGGGTTAACCGTAATCTCAGGTCAGCACTTATTGCCTATCATCATGAAGATCATTCCAGGTGGGACACGTCCCTGCATTGGATAGCTTTTGCTTTGAATTCGGTGGTTCATGAATCTCACAAGTTTACTCCAGCTTCTTTGATGTTCAAGTTTGTTCCCAACTCGCCGCTCTCTAACCTCTGGTCTCTGAATGACATTCTACCCGAGACAATAGATCCGGATAACATTTAAGATCTTTGGAAGAAGGCTAAAGCCAATCTTAAAGTGTCTCATGAAAAGGTTAGGGAAAGGTATGATCGTGGACGGAGACCCACCCCTTTGAAGGTAGGTGACCAGGTTATGGTCAAAAATTTTGTTCCCGCGGGCAAGCTTGCCCCCAGATTTCATGGGCCTTGTATAATTCTCGATTTCCTCACACCGGTTACATTGTTAGTAAGCAATCCAGCCACCGAGAGGATATTTAGGGTTCACCTGTCCCAGGTGAAACCGGTGTAAATTTGGTGTCAACTTGCTTCATATAATTTGATAGGAATATGAAGGTTATATTTTTTTTTTGAGTTCCACTCTTAAGGCATTCTGCTCCTTCTATTTTATTTTATATGTAAGCATTTCTTGTAAACCTCCCCGATTGTTAAACTGCCATCCTGTCCTTACCTCGGCCATTACCACGCTCCCGTCTCCTGCTTCAATACACACAGTGGCATAACTTATGCCATGGATATTTGCACGCCGCTGGCCCCTCAACTTCTCCACAAGCCTGTACCCTCAAAAAAGATGATGGTCCAACACAATTCTGCCGCCAAGCTTTAATGTTTCAGTGCCCCCGCAGCCGCGCGGCGCCGTGCAGCAACTGGAGATGAGGACGGGCCCCCTCGGCCCCAGCGAGGAAGACGTGTGCACGGCGAGCCGGAGCTCTCCTCCCGGCCAAGGCTGATGTGCGGCGCACAACCTGCTACTTGCCCGCAGCCTGTTTATGTTCACCGCGGGCGCGGCGTGCTTCAACACCTCTGCTCCCCTCATAGTGCGGGCGAGCGGTATATCAGGGTACTTGAGGGGTCCGAGCGGCCTCCTTTGGACGCAAGCCGCAACGGCCGGTCTGGCCATCCCACTTCATCACCATCTACTACATGAACAGATACTATAAGTAATGACTACACTGGGGAATTCAACTGCAATATTTGGTGGACTTTGACATTTTTTTTTCCTTCACTTTCAAGTATAAAAAGTTATCTTCAGAAATTCAACTTCTACAAATATAAAGACTTTACTTCATCTGCAACAACAAATTTTGAAACCAAATCAACCCAAATTAAGAAAATCTTATAAATTTGTTGGCAATCAATCTTCATACCCACAGCATAACTTGGACCTTGTTTCAAACTGATTTCATGTGTCATCCCTGGAGGAACTTTTGGGGGGGGGGAGGTCTGTACCGGGCGGTACACCTCCACTCCGCTAATTTAAAATGTGCGCCTGTTGAAACTCCTCTGCTGGAGGAAGTCTGAACTTTATTGACAGTATTAATTTTCTACCGTCTCAGAAGATGTCACCACGTGGAAAATTTTGAGTTTTTGAACTGTGTCACTTTTGATGTGGTTTTGTTTCGCTTGAAGTAAGAAGTGTGAACTTTCTCTTCTAGAGGACACTACTGAAGATCTACAATAGTGTAACCTAGTGCGGAGTCAAAGAACTATTTTTTTTGGAGAAAATTTAATTTCAAGAGTTTGTTCTTTGTTAAATTTCTTTCTATCATTGTTTAAGTTGGCAATATTTACCCCTTTCTTCCCCTTGTTATGAATGTATCCAATCCCGAATTTCTTCAATTAATTTCTATCCAATCAGATGTATCTTCCCCCAACTTGAATCTGTTGCGGGGTCCTATCCAATAAAAAGTTTGTGGGAGGGTGTTTTCATTCCCCTAACGCCTAGAACCTTCCGCGAGAGGATATAAACTGCTGATTTTAGGGTCTCCGGGCCACTTCTGTTCCATCTTTCAGTGTGTTAAGTACATAGCAGGGGGCGGGAAGCGCCTCTTTCTTCTCCAGCCGTTCAACACAAGGTAATGGCCGATTAATAACTTCTTTCTTTGCTAGCTCAGCAGTTTAACTTTCGGGGCGGGTTCTAAGCGTTCAACCATGTAACCTTTTCCTAAAATGTAACTTCCCTTTTCATCTATTCTCTTGTAAAACGACATATTGGGATAGAGAGTGCTAACCCTCTCGAGCTCCCACTCACATTGTCTTGAGGTGAACTTATTTTCTCGACCTATTTTTCGTTAATGTAAAACAAATTGTTCTTTTCTTAAGTCACCTCTTTAGCATGGGATTAGCCCTTGTATTAACGGCCTAGTGCCAAGTAGGTCTTAATCAAAGTGTATTAGGAGTGCAAGTTCGCCTCCTCTCAAATTGTTATTTTAGAGGTCATTTAATTAACCTGCTTTTCTTTTAATAGACCTCAGTAGATTGGGTATTTTACCCCTGTGTTTATGTCCGTTGAGGACAACTTGAAGGTGGAGTTTGGTGTGGCCTGGGAGAGGCTTAAATTTTGAGAGCGAGTGGCTCTTTTGAAAATTCTGGGTTGTATGCCTCATGGAGGTTTTTCAGTGTAATTTGGAGCAAGGGCTCCTAGGTATGAATGGGGTTTTCTCCCCCTCTGTTAAAACTTGTGTTTGAGGTAAAACTGAGCTGATTGCCCAAGCATTGTGAAGTCAGGGCGCGAAGCCCAAATTCTGTAAATATTGTAACTAACCCCTTTTGAATTGCTACTTTGTACCTGCCATGCTTGTTATTTCTTTGTTTTCGAAAAGAAAATATAACCTTGTTGAATTTTAAATTAATTTTACGTTGCACTATATTTCGTAGCTTGAAACCCATTCACACCCGCACCTTCTTTCACCTCTACCTACCACGGAAAAGTCCGTAACAATAATAATAATAATAATAATAATAATAATAATAATAATAATAATAATAATAATAATAATAATAATAATAATAATCCTTATCATCAGCAGCAGCTGCAGCAGCAGTGTTTGATATATTTCTTGATTTTGGCAAATTTCTCACCGTATTAGAAGATTTTCACTTTGTCTTGAAGAGAAATCTAGCTTCGAAAATTATTAGTAATCTAAATTTATAAGTAGACTACTCTTTCATTCCGAATACAGGCTGAACACGCTTCTGCCTGACATCTACACCTGTCTATAAACTCTGGTAGGCAAAGCCCCTTCTGCAGTACATCGTGAGGTCATAGCACAAACTGAACGAAGTCGGTACAGGACCATCTACACCCTCTCTTAGGTCTTCAGCCTCCAAGGAGACGGCTAAAATCAGGGAAAAGCTTTGTGCAAGCAAGAATTATGCTCACTGGAAAACTTGTCCGGCTCCATGGCTAAATGGTTATCGTGCTGGCCTTTGGTCACATGGGTCCCGGGTTCGATTCCCGGCATGGTCAGGAATTTTAATCATAATTGGTTAATTCCGCTGGCTTGGGGGCTGGGTATATGTGTCGTCTTTATGATCATGCATCCTCATCACGACGCGCAGGTCTTCTATGGGAGTCAGATCGAAAGACCTGCATCTGGCGAGCCGAACTTGTCCTCGGACACTCCCGGCACTAAAAGTCATACTGGAAAACTTGAAGTAGGCAGGACACAGCTATGGCGATCCACTATACCACCAGAGAGAATGAAGGCCAAAGAAAGCCTTCCTGCAGGTCACAACACCAACTGGGAAATTCGTCGATCACTCAACAGACTTCGGAGTTGTATGGGGAGATGTAGAATCAATTTACTTAAATGGGGATACCTACAGGTTTTAGATCTCTGCGAGTGTGGGAGAGAGACAGACAATGATACACTTCCGTACCTGCGAACTGAGCCCATACTCTTGCACAACGTAGGAGTTAATGGTAGGCTGTGATAGTGCAATAAGTGGCCCATTTCTGGACAAAGATCATCTAACCTGAGATATTTTTTTCTATTTATTGTTCAATTTTCGATTATAATTGTACCATTCCTCTATAGCATCTTATGTTATTGCTTCAGACTCAAGTAAATAAATTAGTTCCCAGTATATTGCTAAATAATAACATTCGCAACACACATTTGCAGGAGCACAAATTCTATCAGTGTTTTGCATATTTCATTCTCTGGTACAGTTATGATATATGGGGATTCGGAATCAAATCGATTCGGCACTAAATTCCGGCTCGTCGGCGCCTCCGAAAACAATAAAATTTGTTAGTGGAACGTGAAACGAATTTTCAACTGAAAAATTGCGAGGCAACCGAATGGACATGCAGTATAACTGATAATGAGTCAGGGTGACCGCCGTAACTCCAGAAATATCGGACAATGAGATAAGCTGAAGAGAATTGTTATTAGTAATTGTTTCGTGAACGATCGCATTCTTAACTAATACCATTATTCCTATTTGAATGTGTTACTTGAAAAACCACACATGTCCACTAATATTAGTTTCGAGAAAAGGTAAAAGCTTCCATATTTTAATATTCGATCCTTTTTTTCGGATCAAGTAATCCTGGTGAGGGCCCCATACACTGGAATCATTCTCTATTTGGGGTCCTACAAAGACTTATATCCCCTCTCCTTTACATCCTTACTACAACCCCCAAACACCCTCATATAACCATGTGCAGAGATCTGTACCCTTTATTTACAAACCCATATATGTTATTACCACAATGAAGATCGTTTCTTATATTAACACCTAGGTACTTACAATGATCCCATAAGGAACCTTCACCCCATCAATGCAGTAACTAAAGCCAAGAGGACTTTTCCTATTTGTGAAACTCACAACTTCACTTTTAATCCCGTTCATCATCGTACCATTGCCTACTGTCCATCTCACAACATTATCGAGGTCATTTTGCAGTTGCTCACAATCTTGTAATTTATTTCTTACTCTATTCAGAACAACATCATCTGCAAAAAGCCTTATCTCTGATCCCACTTCTTTACACATATCATTGATATATATAAGAAAACTTAAAGGTCCAATAATACTGCCTTGAGGAATTCCCCTCTTAATCATCGCAGGGACAGATAAAGCTTCGCCTACTCTAATTCTCTGAGATCTATTTTCTAGAAATACAGCCACCCATTCAGTCACTCTTTTGTCTAGTCCAATTGCACTCATATTTGCCAGTAGTATCCCATGATCCACCCTATCAAATCTCTTAGAGAGGTCAACCGCGATACATTAAAAGAAAATAAATCAATTTATTTCCTATTTAATGCTTACAAATAGTATTCAAGTATATTACTGTACAGTGTCGCACTAAAATCTAGATATTAAGTCATGAGCTTAACTCTTTCATAGAATAAAATTAATGTCAAAATTCAGTACATTTTCTAATATTTTTTCTCTTAACAATGTCTTATATTTAAGTCAAGGAGCAACATCTCTTAACAGTAGATTTCAGGTTCATGGGGTATGTATTTCTGTAACTTTTTCACATTTTCGAAATTTTTCAAGTTGTTGGCAAACGTCCTTTAGGGTACGCCTCAAGAGAGAGTAATCATGGAACTGTAGATGTTGTAGACAACCTGAATGTATGACTTAACAGACTGTCAGAATAGGGAGATATGGAATATCGAGTAGCATTGCCAACAGCCGTGGCCATACTGATCCACTGTAGCTGCTTTGTTACGCAGCTCTCCCGTAACCTGCAATACTCAATGAACAGAGCTTTATAATTGAGAGGAGGCTACAAAATCAGTACCGAGAAAATGTCTCTGACAGTAATTTAAGAGTGGTCTTAGTATTTGTATTTTGACTCCACACGCAAAGTAAAAGCCAGTTCCGTGTTTGTTGTATTGAATGTGTTATTTATTCATTTTACAAAGTATATTAATTTATCTATATTTATCTACGGTTTCTGTTACCTGAATCCGAATGAAAGTAAAACCCTGTACATTCGTGCTTGTTGACGGCTATTTACATTTTTCAATTTGATTTACGTCGTATCGACACAAATAGGTCTTATGGCGACGGTGGGATAGGGAAGGAATAGGACTGGGAAGGTAGCAGCCGTGGCCATAATTTCCCTCGTGTGAAAATGCTAAACCACGGAAAACCATCTTCAAGACTACTGACGGCAGAATTGGAAACCACTACATCCCGAAGGCAAGCTAACAGCTGCATAACTCTATCTACAAGGCAAACTCCCTATTTACTTATTATTAATGTCGTTTTTAGAGAAGCATTATGAAATACCGGATATTTTCTGGTTAATGAGCGTTGAATATAAAATCCAGTATTATTGATGTATGGTCAATGTACTGTAACTTCAGTTATTAAACGTGCAACTGTATGAATAAGTTGTTCTCTCACCATTTCCCTCTCCTCAAGAATATGAAGATTACGTTTTATTTTTACACATTCGTAATTAGCTAGAGGAAAATCTTGTATGAACTAAACATGTTTCTTGCATCCGGGAGATAGTAGGTTCGAATCCCACTATCGGCAGCCCTGAAGATGGTTTTCCGTGGTTTCCCATTTTCACACCAGGTAAATGCTGGGTTTGTACCTTAATTAAGGCCACGGCCGTTTCCTTCCAACTCCTAGACCTTTCCCATCCCATCGTCGCCATAAGACCTATCTGTGTCGGTGCGACGTAAAGCCCCTAGCAAAAAAACTAAACATGTTTAATATAAGTTTCTTTGTAATTCAGTGATGTAAAATCTATTTAATAAATGTGAACGAACATGCTGTTTTTAATTTTATATACGAAATCGACTGAACATATGAACTTCCACGTATACGTCCGGCTCCCTGTCTAAATAGTTAGCGTGCTGGCCTTTGATCACAGGGGTCCCGGGTTCGATTCCCAGCAGGGCCGGGAATTTTAACCATCATTGGTTAATTTCGCTGGCACGGGGGCTAGGTATATGTGTCGTCTTCATCATCATTTGATCCTCATCACGACGCGCAGGTCACCTACGGGAGTCGAATCAAAACACCTGCATATGGCGAGCCGAACATGTCCTCGGACATTCCCGGCACTAAAAGCCATACGCCATTTCATTTTTTCCACGTATACGTACCCCAATATTATAGAATTGTGTTTATACCATAAAGACGTCTGACAGTGGTTCAAAGCACACAAGTACCTGGTCAAAATTAAGAAAAAGAACGCGTTCCGAGTTCAGTTGTATGTAGTTAGTTTATCCAGATGACGTTGGTACACACTGCTCCAATGTGCCGCGGACATTCCAGCCATATGTCTACTATGCTGCATGCGTTTGCCAAAGTCGCCGGTAAGCGGATCAACGAAAATTGATGGTTTCCGAAGTCTGCAATCGTGTGTTGTTATCCTGCCCCATTGTTGATGATTAATAATGTTAAGATAAGTTGAACACATTTGGAAAATATTATACCGAATATATCCAATCCAAACACGTGAATTCTAACCTCCCCGGCGTAACCACGATATTCTCACAAATTGCTGGCTACAGAATTTTCTCCGGATATTACTGATTTCAAAAAAGATTTCCTGATTCATTTTATTGTATTTGAACGGAAACAAGAGGAATTTGCTGTCCATTTTTGCCCAATTTTGTTTTATCGACATTTTACTGTGTCAGTGAGTAGCAGGTATTTTTCGAAAATGTCCCCTTAATGGCAGAAATTTTGAGTAAGTGATGGCAAAGAGCTAAGTTCTCTTGCAAGCAATGACAAGAGGGTGTGGTTCTGATGCTGTGAAATTTAAAATGTATTGCTTGGATTTCACAAGACGGTACGTTCATATATCGTTGCTGTTCGGACAAAAGTTCATATCTCATATTGCTCTTCCTATCTGTTATTTTCCTTAAGACTGGTCACGCCTCCCAGCCACATACGGATATGCAGTCCATCAGAACAATTTTCGTTGTGTTCATTTTCGTATGCTAACGTGTAAAGGAATTTGAACCTTATGTACATTATACTGTAAGAGTGAGTAAATAAGCCATGCAAAAATACAGATTCTCGAGTTTCAGTACCAAAATGTATGGGTCGTTGGACGCTAAACTTACCTATACTGTTACAACGAAAAGAAATACGTACCTGGCTGACACAGTAGCAAGAAATTGAGAAGTATTTTTTCTTTATTGCACGAGACAAAACATGGGTTTGATAGAACGGGATGGATATAGAATCAAAAATGAAATGTGTTCTGAAAGTTACAGTTTTTGAAGATCTTAGCAATTCGGGGAAATTTAGAGAATTGATTCTCTGCCTTGATTTCTCGCAAAAAAGAACCATGCAAATTCATATATTATAATTTATCCATCAAACTCATTTTGGCTGGAAATGGACATGAGTGATTACTCAAATATTGAATTCATTTGCATTGATGCATAATAATCCTCTACAATGGCAATGACCTGGATATAAAGTGGGAAAACTTCTTCAAAGATGTCAGAGAGTGGAATTTCAAACCACTTCATCTTTACTCAATTTCAATGCTATTTGCTTTACGTCCCACTAACTACTTTTACGGTCTTCGGAGACGCCGAGGTGCCGGAATTTAGTCCCGCAGGAGTTCTTTTACGTGCCAGTAAATCTACCGACACGGGGCTGTCGTATTTGAGCACCTTCAAATACCACCGGACTGAGCCAGGATCGAACCTGCCAAGTTGGGGTTAGAAGGCCAGCGCCTTAACCGTCTGAGCCACTCAGCCCGGCCATCTTTACTCAATTATGTTTTCTGAGGCTATAATCACCCCTATGTTGATCCTGCAAATTTGTATAAGGGTGGTCTTTTTTTTTTTTTTTTGCTATTTGTTTTAAGTCGCACCGACACAGATAGGTCTTTGGCGACGATGGGATAGGAAAGGCCTAGGAAGTGGAAGGAAGCGGTCATGGCCTTAATTAAGGTACAGCCTCGGCATCTGCCTGGTGTGAAAATGGGAAACCACGGAAAACCATCTTCAGGGCTGCCGACAGTGGAGCTCGAACCCACTATCTCCCGATTACTGGATACTGGCCGCACTTAAGCGACTGCAGCTATCAAGCTCGGTAGGGTGGTCTTTCAACTCAGCAAATCTAATTAGGTCATGCCAATAATAATAATAATAATAATAATAATAATAATAATAATAATAATAATAATAATAAAAGTAATAAATTTCACTTCATTTCGTGGGAGGCAATATTGAATATCTTACCCTGATACTCTCTTGGCAGTTGGTAAACTAAGCTTCCAAACTTTTCATAGGTTTCCAATTTATCACGTGTAATTTAAGCACATGAAAGGGAAAAAGTTAATGATAATTTTGGCCAGTGAGGCATGTTCTCGCCTCTGCCGAGGCGGCAAGGGAACGTGGTGAGATGACCGCACTTGAAGCTGAGCATGTCAACTGTGATCCTAGCAGCTGGAGTTATCGCACACAATGTAATGACCTGTGAAGATCCTCTCTTCCTCTTCCCGCAGAGAAGTTTGGTCTTTGGCTGCCTGCCACGAATCGCTTAGAGCCACACAGTTTTAAAATGCACGCAACTAGAGAGAAAGCAAATAGTATTCCGTGAACTCTGCAAGTCTGCAGCCCTCTCTCAATTAGCCACATCACATGCATGTGCAGCCAGGGGAACTCGGGTGCTAAAAAGCGTACCGGCCGGTGGGCACGGTGCACACTTATGTCTGTTTTGCTTGCTTGCTTGCTTGCTTGCTTACGTGCGTGCACTGAGTACCACCGCTGCTTTCAGAAGATAAAAGTGAAAACTTTCACTCAGCCTCGGGAAGTCAACTGAGTAGAGGTGGGTTCGATTCCCACTTCAGCCATCCTGGAAGTGGTTTTCCGTGGTTTCCCACTTCTCCTCAAGGCAAATGCCGGGATGGTACCTAACTTAAGGCCACGGCCGCTTCCTTCCCTCTTCCTTGCCTGTCCCATCCAATCTTCCCATCCCTCCACAAGGCCCCTGTTCATCATAGCAGGTGAGGCCGCCTGGGCGAGGTACTGGTCATTCTCCCCAGTTGTATCCCCTACCCAATGTCTGAATCTCCAGGACATTGCCCTTGAGGCGGTAGAGGTGGGATCCCTCGCTGAGTCCGAGGGAAAAACCGACCCTGGAGGGTAAACAGATTACGAACGAACATCATAATGTCCGAGTAAATGGAGACGAACATCTGTATGTGGTGATGATGGACGTACACGCGAGTACAGAAATGGTGTCCCGGTATAAACAAAGCATGATATACCCCCACCTCCACGCCTAACGCATTGCTGCAGGTAGACAGTCCGCTACAAGAATGCTGTGATCGAAATGGGCACAGTGGTGGATGTATAGCAATACACACACTGTGCCTTCAGCACTACCAGCTCGCTCCCACCTTTTCGGTACTGGAGTGGCCTTCGACACTACCCCTCCACTCCCTCTCCTCATTTTCTGTACTGGAGTGGGGCAGTGTTGATTGTTTACGTCGGGACACCATCTCTGTGCTTGCATGTACAGTAGCAGTTGAACGGGCATACAACATGAATTGCGACGGGAGTATGGTCTGCACCACACACAGATAAGCGCCTACTTTATATATCTCCTTTATGTAGAATTTCTCACTCTCTTTTTTTTCACCGGGCGAGTTGACCGTGCGGTTAGGGTCACGCAGCTGTGAGCTTGCATCCGGGAAATAGTGGATTCGAACCCCACTGTCGGCAGCCCTGAAGATGGTTTTCCGGGGTTTCCAACTTTCACACCAGGCAAATGCTGGGGCTGTACCTTAACTAAGGCCCCGGCCGCTTCCTTACCACTCCTAGGCCTACCCTATCCCATCGTCGCCATAAGACCTCTCTCTGTCGGTGCGACGTAAAGCAAATAGCAAAAAAAAAAAAAAAAAAAATCCTCAGGAGGTGCGTTTACTTTTAGTTTAATTAAATGATGACATGTGTATGTCATCATAATTTTAACCTCCAGGGTCGGTTTTTCCCTCGGACTCAGCGAGAGATCCCACCTCTACCGCCTCAAGGGCAGTGTCCTGGAGATTCAGACTTTTGGTCGGGGATACAACTGGGGAGGATGACCAATACCTCGCCCAGGCAGCCTTACCTGCTATGCTGAATAGGGGCCTTGGTGGGGGATGGGAAAAATGGAAGGGGTAGACAAGAAAGAGGGAAGGAATCGGCCGTGGCCGTAAGTTAGGTACCATCCCGTCATTCGTCTGGAGGAGAAGTGGCAAACCACGGAAAACCACTTCCAGGATACTGAGATGGAAATCGAACCCACCTCTACTCAGTTGACCTCCCGAGGCTGAGTGAACCCTGTTCTAGCCCTCGTACCACTTTTCAAAAATTTCGTGGCAGAGCCGGGAATCGAACCCGGGCCTCTGAGGGTGGCAGCTAATCACACTAACCACTACACCACAGAGGCGAACAATTAAATTACTGTCGTAATTTTGGAATTTTATGTTGATATTTGGTTATTCATAAAATATTTCATATTATGCACGTAAATACGTTTCGATCATGAATTATTTGATTCTAAATAAGTTATTTTGATTCCTTAGGATATTTATAGGTTTGTCCGTCTTTTTTCAAAGTTTAATACTAGTTAAATGTTTAAATATGATATTTTCTATGGTTTGAAACTATGATTAAATTAAGGAGGAATATTAATAGGGTAGGGTAAAGAAGAAAAGTACTCCGTGAACACAACAGTGAACGAGGTATTTTAAGGAACTGATTTCACTTTTAATTTATTTTTATTCATTGCAATTAGTTATGTGTTGTGGTGATGGTGGTAATAATAATAGCAATCTTGATTCGTGGATTATTGAAGGTTTAAATTATTCACATAACTGAATAATAATTTTGATCATCGTTGCAAGCCCAAATGTTGATTTAAATCATGAATAGGAGGTCATGACTAATTGCATGTTACATTCGCCTGAGAAAGGTTCGAATGCTAGGAAGAAAAAGAGACATATTAAGAAGACAAATACGAATAAGAAGGGCATAGAGCTAACCACTCTACCCCACCAAGTACCGAGGTTACGAAAAGTGGAAGCTTTTACATTCCACCCCTACATGGCCTGTACAGAGGGGACTATAAGTATGAATAATTAGAGAAACGAATGAAGAGAATATGTAGTTAGCAAGACTGGAGATGTATTCCAGGGGCAAAAGTCTGAACGCTGTGTCGCTGTCCCTCAGGAGGTTTTGAACTTCTAGAATAACAGATATTGTCAGTATATAATGGGTTTTGGGATATCGCTGATCTTTATTTTTAAAAATGCTCACCTTCTTGGTTATATTGAAGCTATTCCTGTCTAACGGAGATACAGGCTACCTGATGTGAGCCAAGCTGCAAACAAAATAATTTTGTTTACTGAATGAAAACTGATGAAATCACTCGGCTAATCTTCAAGAAGTCATTCATTGGTATTCACGGCCTGCAGAACCGCCGAGGAAGAGCACAAAATACAGTAAGGAGTAAATAACATAATAAAGAAAATGAAGTCAAAGGCAACCTCACCTCCAGCAGATGTCCGACTTGTTTGGCTGAATGGTCAGCGTACTGGCCTTCGGTTCAGAGGGTCCCGGGTTCGATTCCCGGCCGGGCCGGCGATTTTAACCTTAATTGGTTAATTCCAGTGGCTCGGGGGCTGGGTGTTTGTGATGTCCCCGACATCCCTGCAACTCACACACCACACATAATACTATCCTCCACTACACTAACACGCAGTTACCTACACATGGCAGATGCCGCCCACCCTCATCGGAGGGTCTGCCTTACAAGGGCTGCACTCGGCTAGAAATAGCCACACGAAATTATTATTACCTCCAGCAGATAAAAGAGAAAAACATAACTACATGCCTAATCATGCTTCAGATGAAGCTGTATCAGTAGTTCACCAGCATATTGAGAGTTTTCAAAAGTATCAAACACATTACAGTCGAACTGAAATCTTCGTCACAATGTACTTAGGAAGTAATATGAACATTAAACAGCGGTATGACTTATACTTGATATTTACTCTGAAAAACTCGGCACTTGTTGGAGTAGAGTGGTTAGCTCTATGCCCTTCTTATTCGTATGTATCTTCTTAATATGTCTCATTTTCTTCCTAGCATTGGAACCTTTCTCAGGCGAACGTAAGATGCAATTAGTCATGACCTTCATGAATAGTGGAAGCTTTTACCTTCCACACCGCCAAGAGCCTTCATGGCCTGTACGGACAGGACTAAAAACACGTGTCAACAGATAACTACAGCCGAATAAATAAAGACAAATTTCAGTGAAGAATAGAATATTTACTTCAAAATACCGCTCTCAGATACCTGCAAGACGCATAACGCCTTACAAATGAAAACAGATCACGGTACCGAAGAAGAGAAAACTTCTGCCGAGAGTGAGAAAGAATTTTATCGCCGGTCTGCAGATGCACTGAGAGCAAAGATAGTTGAATACCGTGAGTCAGCAAAAGAGAATTCTTCAGTTCATGTAATATCCGTCGATTTGGAGCAGACCTTACAGACACCTAAACTTACCTATTCACTGGCACTTCATTTACGGAAATTGTGGACATACAAGGGGATGCACAGCTGTGGTAAAGACTCACGTTGCACGATTTTGAGGGATGAGAGTAATACGGGAAGAGACAGTGATACAATAGACATCGCATTGTTAAAGTATCTCAGAACAAACGACGTCGATGATAAAAAGAATTATCTGATAGTTGAGGGGACCAGAATAAATACTGTAATATAGTGGCATTGGAATCTATTTTAATTCACAATAAACGATGTAATTATAATGAAACTACTTTTACGGCCCACGAACGAGTTGTGATGGCTTTCGGAGACGCCTATGTGCCGATAGGTTGTCCCGCGGGAGTTCTTTAAGGTGACAATAATTCTACCGACACAAGGCTGACATATTTGAGCACCTCCACATACCACCGGACTGACCCTGGATCGAACCTTCCAAGTTAGGTTCAGAAGGCCAGCGCCTCAACCGTCTGAGCCACTCAGCCCAGCACGAAGTAATGATACAGACGAGTATTTTCCAACATCTGGCCACACATTCTCGCCATTAGTTAGAGATTTTTCCAAAATCTAGAATTAATTACTGAATCACCCCAATGTGTACAACCCTGCCGACTGAAAACGTATCATTCAAGAATGTGGGAGAAATTAAAATTTTCAGCGTAGCAGACATGAAACAAGACGAATTTTTGGAACTGGATGCACTAAAAGTTCGAAGTAATGTATCTGAGTCAACAAATACCACATACATTGAACATCTAGCATTTGCAGCGCTAATCATGGTGGTTCCGAATGAGAAATTAATTACTGTATTTGTTGCAGGCGACTTGCGACGGTCATGCTGAAAGTATAACCCAATCGAACTGAGCTATGAGACAAATTTACAGAACTATGACTAGCAAATGTAATGCCAACCTTCCAAAACTTTTCTTATTTTATAGAAAAAATGGAGAATTGTATTTATAACCATGAAAGCTCCATCTGTGGATCGGTGGTAGTGTGTCGGTCTCCGCATCCCGAGATAGCGGGTTCAAAAGCGGCAGAGGTAGTTAGATATGTGAAAAACGGAAAAAAGTCCAATTGACACTCCATGTCGCACGATGTTGGCATTTATTAGATATCTGGTGACATACTTCGCGTTCAATTGACAAAAATCCATTAATACTCAACCACAGATGCCATCTAGTAGGTGCATAGTAAAACAGAAGATTGAAATTGAATAGCAGACTGTCATTATGGCATCAAATTAAAATGTCTCCACACGGTAGCTGAGGCCTTAAGACTATTATTATTATTATTATTATTATTATAATAATGTATTGGGTTGGTTTCTCCCTCGGACTCAGCGAGGGATCCCACCTCTACCGCCCCAAGGGCAGTGTCCTGAAACGTGAGACATTGGATCGGAGGATACAACTGGGGAGAACGACCAGTACCTCGCCCAGGCGGCCTCACCTGCTATGCTGAACAGGGGCCTTGTGGGGGATGGGAAGATTGGAAGTGGTAGACAAGGAAGAGGGAAGGAAGCGGCCGTGGCGTTAAGTTAGGTACCATCGCGGCATTTGCCTGGAGGAGAAGTGGGAAAACACGGAAAACCACTTCCAGGATGCTGAGGTGGGAATCGAACCCACCTCTACTCGTTTGACCTCCCGATGCTGAGTGGACCCCGTTCCAGCCCTCGTACCACTTCAAATTTCGTGCCAGAGCCGGGAATCGAACCCGGTTTTCTCCGTAATCTTCCATTCCAGCAACACACTCCAATATCACGTTATTCCATCTGTCAGTTATTAAATATTGCCCCAGAGGAGTGCGACAGGCTTCGGCAGCCGGCTCAGATCCTACGCACGTCTCTAGACGGGGGCCTTCATTAATACCATTCCTAACGCGGTTGAAACTGCAAACAGGCTATGGATTTTCATTTTCAATCCTATATAGCCCCATTTGTGCTTTTTATTGTTTGAGCTATATAGGATGCTCAAAACTGCCTGCTGTCATTTCTTGATGGATACAGTACTTTTGCATCCATCTCTTGGCACAGGCCAGAGCAAAGTGTAGCTTCCACTGAAGTCCCAGTCTCATCCATGGCTGTGACAATATGGAAGCTGCTGGGGTATGGGTGGCGCTGATTAATGACATTCAGAGCACAACCAGTGTGTCTGAGTGTCATGAAAGGTGTTGCTCATAGGGTTAGTTGTGCTACAATAGCACTGTCTGGCCCAGTGAGGAAAGCAATGGCAAACTACCTCACTCCTCATCTTGCCTAGTACGCCTCATTTTGGTACTGCTATTGGTTCTTGTGGTTTCCCTATAACTGCATAGCCTTTGGCGATGCTATTTGAGAATCCAACCAGCCTCTGGGCTGATGACCTAACAGACAGACAGACATTGCTCAAACAAAAAGAAATGAATGACGCATTCTATTGTGTAAATTCCTCGCGGGTACACTTTTCTCACAAGCAATTATACATACAGATATTATAATGATTGGTGTGAGTATCCACAGGGTGTATAGCTACTTGGAAGGAGAATTCTATTGTGATGATAAATATAATAAGTCTGATGAAATATTAAATGCGAGGAGCATGCAGTATTACATGCTCATTCTGTTTCTGAGCGACTATTCGTACCTACACAGAGCAAAATAAAAAAACACTAAACAAGAGCATGCAAAACTAATTTTGAAGACTGTTTTACGTCCCACAAACTACCTTTACGGTTTTCACAGACGCCATCATGCCAGCATTTTCTCCCGCAGGAGTTCTTTTACATTCTATTAAATATTACTGACAATATGCGGAGATATTTTCGCACCTCCAGATACCACCGATCTGAGTCGAAATCGAATCCACCAAGTTGGACTAAAAAGGGCAGCACTTTACTTCCTGAGACATTCAGCCAGCTGAACACATGCGGTCCTATGGTGCTACCGTTCGTAGTTTTGGGTTATTCTATCCTGACCGGGCACCTGGTAGATGATGGAAATGAAAACCTACAACCTGTTTTCCAGTCATTGACCGGGTCAGGGATGTAATGAATGAATCATATATAGGCTATTAGTACGATGGGGTCGCCACTCCAAAGTGATTTATTAATAAATGATAGATGATATGAAATGAGATTGGAGAGTGTTGCTGGAATGAAAGATGACAGGGAAAACCGGAGTACCCGGAGAAAAACCTGTCTCGCCTCCGCTTTGTTCAGCACAAATCTTACATGGATTGACCGGAGTTCGAACCACGGTATTCAGCGGTGAGAGACCGACGCGCTGCCGTCTGAGCCACGGAGGCTCCTGGTGGATGAATATGATAATAATAATAATAATAATAATAATAATAATAATAATAATAATAATAATAATAATAATAATAATAATTTATTTTACCTCCTACTACCTACTGTTAAGGTAGACGCTGTTATGCCGGAATTTCCTCCCTCTGGAATTATCTTACGTGCCGCAATATCTACCAACACGAGATTGCCGTATTTGAGCACCTTTGAATATCACTGGATCTAGCTGGGTTTGGACCTGTTACTTTGGACTCTGAAGGAGAGAGCTCTACCTTCTACCTTATTCGGTCCTGCGAAGAACAGGGTAGGAACAGACTGTGACGTTCATTGGAACGTCATGACCTGGTATGAGGTGCTTTAACTTTAATTCTTCTACAGTATGGCGAGATAGATTCCTTGGTATATCGTTAAACAAATACTTAGACAAGTGTGGGTTATAAGACTAAAATTTTTATGTGCTAATCTATACTACGAATTATTCATTCTTATAGATAAGAATTACTTTACATTTACGCAATGAGGGGTCTCGTCCTCGTAAATATCAACATAATTCTGGTTCAGATTGCGTTCAGGATACTTAGAAGTTGAAAATATTTAAAATAATATTTAAAATAATATTTTGAATGATATTTCAGGTTACGTCCTTTGTCTGTCAAGAATACAGTACAATGCGGAGGCAATGCACAAACCAGTCACCTTCAGTCGGTGAGGAGTGTGAAACACATTATTTACTAGGGATGTGCCACTCGATCGCCTGATCGCTGACGTCACGAACTGGTGTTTCGAGCTTGGTCGAGCAAGATCGAGCAGCACAAAATTCCCTCGTGACGTAGGTGTGCATGCGCTCTAAGCAGGGCGTATGTGTTGTGACTCGAGCTACACTTCCGTCTTCACTCATTCTCTTTGGTCTTCACACTCCAGCATTACATTGTAGTAGAGTAATTAGCGATCATTCTACAGAAGTACAGACGTACCATAAGTCGTAGTGGACGCATCAGTTTATTAAACCGATCTATGTCCAGAATAAATTTTTGTAATCAAATTTAACTGACTGCTCAACATGAAGATGAGCTTTGCATAGTGATAATATTTCTGTGGTTTTGCTGCCGTTATTTGGTCGTTACTTCAATTTATGGTTCTTCTGATCATTTGCTGTATCATTTTAATAACATATTCTTTTCAGTTCTAGTATAGTGCTATGATACTATTTCTCCTAAACGAAGATGTGTTTATATGTACAGTACACCACTGGTATGACGGGACCTTCGATATTAAATTTGTACCCATTCAATTTATAATATTATTTTGCTGCCGTATATTTAATTAGGAAAAGGGACAGGAGGGAGAATAGTAATAATAAAAAAATCTGAACAGAACTGAAGTCCTGAGTCCGACAGGATATAACTGAACTTTCAGGATTTTTTAATTTACATTTCACAATCCGTAGATATTGAATGGTGCGAAAATGCATCACTGGACACATAGGGCTGGTATTATGTTCTTGTAATTCTAGTGGATTAGTCATTAATAATTCAATATATTTCGACATAAACTTATTTTATTACCACGAACATGCGGTATTTGACATCAAAGAGCAAAGAAGATTGCCACGCAACTGATTTAGTGCAAGGAAATCACTCATAAGTGGCGGGCCATACTCCTGCCCGAGTACTGCTCGACCTGCATCGAGCTATGCCGTCATCAGCTCGAGCTACGCTCAAGCCCATCCCTAATATTTACCACTATAATGCCTCTCAAAGATGCAGTGACATCTACAAGCCGTACTCCTACTCTATTCTCAATGAGAACGATTTCAACTCAATTAAACTAAGTTGGTGACGAGAGCTGTGTGAACGTGACCTCTCGAGTGCAAACCAGAATAATACAAATGTCAAAACTTTCGTTATCCTCAGAACAATGCAGTTCTGAAAAACTTCCCATCACACACATTCCTTCGGTGAGGGATTAATTGTAGAGCTACACAGCTTTATGATGCGACGTGCCGGGTTTATGCTTCATAATTGGTGACATGAGCTTGGTGTAAGAATAGACTATGACAACCCGCATGCGAGTGGTGAGTGGATCGTATATTTACTATTTTATTCTGTGACGTATTACTAGTGACAATTGTAAAGTAAGAATTCAGTATTTCGAACTCCATACATTGTGTGTGATTCCCAGGTTTATACGCACTAAAATAATAATAATAATAATCATCATCATCATCATCATCATCATTTTACATTCCACTAACTACGTGTACAAGTTCAAGAAACGCCGAGGGCCAGAAAATTCGTCCCACAAGATTTCTCTAAGGGCCGGTATTTAAATTATGTGCACCGTGAACAACATTACTAGTCCTTGGAGAAGTACGAGGGCTGTAAGTAAAGTAGTGGCAACGTAGTCCAGACACTCGCAGGAGATCGGGGATAATGGAGCGGTCAGGTGGTGCTGTTGTCGATAGGGAATGTTATTGCTGTGTGGCGTTGAAGTGACGAGTGTCCATTTCACCGCTCTAAAGCATGTTTTCAAAAGTGATCAGCGTTCGGGGATTAAAAGCGAGGCTTCCCGTGGCAAAAATGTACCAAAATGCTAATAAAATTGTTATTGGTTTTTGCGTCCAACTATACATTTTTGCGGTTTTCGGAGGCGCCGAGGTGCCGGAATTTAGTCCCGCAGGAGTTCTTTTACGTGCCAGTAAATCTCCCGACACGAGATTGACATTTTTGAGCACCTTCAAATACCACCAGACTGAGCCAGGATCAAACCTGCCCAGTTGGGGTCAGAAAGCCAGCGCCTCAACCGTCTGAGCCAGTCAGTCTGGCCAGGATGTTACTGAGGATACGTGAAGCCTGTGGCGGAAATGCATTACTGTATAAGACCGTTGCAGGATGGGTCAAGGTGTTTCGTGCAGGACGGAATGAGACTGCGGATTTGTACCGCACAGGTCGGCCGTCCATTCCTCAAGATCAGATAGACAAAGCGAGTGGTCTCGTTTCCGTAGACCATCGATGGACAGTCCGGGAGTTATCCGTAGAGGTTCGTCTCAGTCAACAAACGGTGTGGCATATACTGACGAAACGTTTTAACATGAGGAAATTTGCGTCCCGATGGGTTCCACACCAAATCGCCGACATACAGAAATGGCACCGATACGCACTGGCTGGCATCGACATGGACAGATACCGCAGCGAAGCAGACGCATTTCTGCAGTGTATTGTCGCCATTGATCAGATGTGGGTACGAGCCTGCCAGCCTGAATTAAATCGTCAATCGAATGAATGGCGTCACCCAGGTTCGCCACGTCCACATAAATTTCGACAGGACCCCAGTCGGGTGAAGCTTATGCTGATTGCAGCATACGACTACGAGGGTGTTATTCTTACGCATGCTGTGTCTGAGGGACGAACCGTCAACAGTGACTACTTTTGCCGATTTCTGGAGCGACATCTGTGTCCGGCTATACGGCGCAATCGTCCACGTGTATTGCGAGATGTTCACCCTATCGTGTTGCATGATAATGCAGGTTGTCATGTCGCCAACAGTTTAAAGTTCTTATTGCAAAGGTGGCACTGGGAGGTCTTCGAACCCCCAGAGACATCAAGGATTCCTACTTTTAACTTTTCCGTACTCAGTCCGGTAAAGAAGCTACAAATAAATTTGAAGCAATCGCAATGTTTGTTCAGTGCCCAAAAAATTTGCTTCATCGGTCCTACTTCATATTGAGCGGAGGGAGAAATATTTTCGGAACATTAATGGAAAATTTTAAAGAGATTTACATGGAAAGATATGCAAAACAATAATGGAATAAGGTTGATAAAATACCGCGATTTTTGATGAAATAATAACTAGAACCAATTAGACTTCATTAAAGTAATTTTTGAATTCAGCACCGCCGAAATACGAGAAATTATACCGAGACAAACTTAATTATGACGGGCCTTCTCCCCATAATCCTTACAATATTGTACAAATCTTCTATACGTCGTTCTACACAGTCAATGCTTACATTTTCCCTCATTAAATTTGAAACTGAGTTCGTCAATTCTACCGTGGACACACTTTCAGTTTTCTCGAGGCCGTAAGTAATGTAAGGAATGAGACACAGTCTGCTTTATTACTCTAATTTATTTTCCAAATTGCTCATTAAATGAACACACATACACTTACTGGCCAAAAGTCACAGGAAGGCGTGTGCCTTTAGAAAATGTGCCGTGTATGACCCTTGAGCGTTGCGGCTAGCTGCGGTTTAGCCGAGCGGTCTGTCACAGACACAGAGTGTCGTGAAGATGGCAACACAGCGCGAGTTAACCAACTTTGAACGGGGGATGATCATTTACACACGCCGCAAGGATCATAGCATTGCGAGGATTATGTGCGAATTCGGGTTTCCGAGGTCAACAGTGTCGAGGGTGGATTTGCAGTATCGCAGAGAGAATGTTAGCACCCGCGTAAACCGCCGCACGGGAAGAGTACACTTGTTTCACGAACGGACATCACGTCGCCTCCGCAGAATCATACTGGGTGCTCGACGGGCTACTGTGAGTCAGATCATCGCCCCGTGGAATGTTGTAAAGAGGCAACTGCACCGCATAGGCTTCACCAACCGACGACCAACTCGTGTCCATTTACTGACAACTCGACACAGAGCTAAACAACGTGCATGAGCCCGCGTACATCGGTGATGGACCATGGAACAGTGGCGGCGTGTGGTATGGTCCGATGGATCGCGGTCCCAGTTGTATGGAGGTGATAAGCGCGTGAGTGTGTGTGGTGTAAGCCGCATGACGCTATGGATCCTACGTGCCAACAAGGTTTGTGTCCAGGCGGGAGGTAGCCCAGATCTCGTCTGGGTGGCGTTCTCATGGTCGCAATTAGGCCCCATTGTCCGGCAGCAGGGAGCGCTGACAGGTGCACGTTATTTGGATATTCTTTCAGGCCATCTGCATCCCTTTATGTCCCTAGAGACCCAGATGCCATGGATCAAGAGGACAACGCGCCATGTCACCGCTCTCTGGTGGCACGAAGGTGACTGTAGGAACACTCCAGTGAAGTTACGACAATGGATTGGCCCTCCAGATCCAACGATCTTAATTCAGTGGAGCATTTATGGGATGCTATCGATGCTGGTCTACGCTCCATGAAACCCGCACCAACTACACAAGGCCAATTGTGGGTAGCAGTGCAAAATGCGTGAGTCCAGATCCTCCCAGAATGATTCCAACACGTAGTAGAGTTGATGCCTCGCCGTATTTCTGCCGTTTTGAGGGCTCGCGGAAGAGCAAGTCGTTATTAACATCACATTCAGTATCTTCCCATGACTTTTGGCCATTCATTGTATATACACGCACAATTATATTCAAACATGAATGACCACAGTCTCTAACTGCTGCCTATTTACAAGTCTCTCACAGCAGGACTCCAGCGGGAGAGTCTTTACCTCAAGGATGTTGTAAGCCTGATTGACAGGCCTTGCACTTGCGCTCACCAGTGGCACAGAGAGTAGTAGATATACCTTGGTAGAAATACAAATTCTAAGAGTAAAAGGTAAAAACAGGAGAATTCTGGATAAATTAATGAATGAATGTATACAAAGGAATAAGAATAACAGATAAGTTAACAAAAAGAGAGTATAGGGAAATGTTGGGTGGCTGATGAGAGTTTAAAATATAAGGCATTTAAAGAAGTCAGGAAAGAAAGTATATACTTATTGTGTGAACAGGAGATAGGAAATATACATTCCTTGAGACAATGTGAAAGTAGAAGGGCATTACGGGGTAAGTATTCAGGAACAAAGTAGGGAAATAAAATAGAAACGGAATCTGAATACCACGCTTTTATTAAAATCATGAATAGGGAATGGAAAATGCCAGGGAATCCATCGAAATTACTGATAACTGTAAACGAAATAAAAGACATGAATGAAGGAATGGTACACGCATCAAAAGTAGTTTTTTACCACTTCGACAGAAGTGTTTATGGCTGTTTATGGCCCTTTACAAAAATAAAAAAGAGACACATACGGAGGCACCCTGTCAGCATTATTTATTGCCCAAAATAATAAATGAGAGCCTCTATAACAGAACACAATTTCCACTAGTTCACTAGTTCATCAAGGAAATGTTGGCCCACGTTATCCCACTCCTTATGATGATAAGGCGTTGATCTCGCAGAGTGGTTTATGGGTCGTGACGTTCATAAACAGCCTCATTTGGTGTATCCCATTCTGCTCGATAGGGTCCATGTGCAAAATATAGTGGCCACACTAGTCGAGAGACATTGTGAAAACGAAAGAAGTGATTAACGAGAACCGCACGCTAGATGCGCGTATTATAATCCATTATGACCGATTCGCCTCCAAAATGCTGGATATATGGTCTCATTATCGATCGGAGGATGTCCCAACATCCCTATCGTACAGGTGGGACATTGTCCTGTATAACAAGGAGCGACATTCGGTGGCCCCACATAATGCCACTCCAAAACTTCAGGAAACAACCATCTTGCTGCACATGCTGGCCAGTGTGTCCGAGACGTTAAGTCTCCCCAGGCTGCCTCCAAACAAGTTTTCGGACAATCGCCAGGAACAAGTCTTAAGCGAGACTCGTCGGTTAAAAGGACTTTATGTCAATTCTGAAGAAACCATTCAGTATAAGGTTGAGCTTTCTATATCTCACACCATGGTGTATAGGTTTGAGAGCTGATTCTTTCCGTAGGCATCAAGAGTGAAGCTGTGCCTCGTGCAACCTGCTTCCCGCAGTTTGAGTTGAAACACAGCGATATGTGCCTGCCCTTGGATCATTATCCAGCACGATGGCAATGCGTTGAGGGCTCCTCCGAGCTTCAGTTCGAAGGATACGGTGATCGATTGTTGTTGTAGCCGCTGTACGGCCTGTGCGAGGTCAGTCATCAACAGTTCCTGTCTCCCTGTACCGCTTCCATGCTCGAATCGCGTTACTATATTTACAGCCCTCACGTCGAGCAACTGCATTGTTGACCATCCTTCCTGATTTAATGTGATTATGCGTACAAATTCACATGTCGACATTGCACGCCGTGCTATCCTACACTCTCACTGCACTGTTTAGAACACACCTCTAATGCTCCTATACTAGTACTACAACTTGAATTGAAACACTGCCTCCCAAGTGAGAGTGGCGTTCTGCCTGAGGGTTGGGTACGTGCAGTTGTGAGGGTCACCTTTCCGGTTTATATTGAACAAGCCAAGACATCCGTAACCACAGCGGCACTTACCGCTACACGCAATATATTGCGCCGTGACCTTAAAGGGGTTAAGTTACAAATAATATTATGATTTAGCAAATTTAATTATCGTATGGGTGTTAGTGCCGGGAGTGTCCGAGGACTGTGTGTTTTTGTAGTGGAGGGTAGTTTTGTTTGAGGTGTACGAGTTTCAGGAATGTTGGGGGCCGTAAAAACACCAAAATCCCGAGCCATGGGAAACCATTTAGCAATTCAAAAGTGGTAGGTAATAAATAGATTATATAAAACACAGCGGATTTCTAAGAATAATAACTAAACTCAGGGACGAAATTACTTGCACATTACGAGGGTTCTTGGGGGAAACTGGCCAATATTAGGCCCATAGAATAGCAAAGGCGTATGCGCCAAAAGGTAGTTTTGAGGCAAATGCGATTAAAAGTTGACTGCGCTTTATTAAAAGAATCGATGAAGACATTAAAAAGTGTTCAGAAGTGAACATAATATAATAAGGTAAAGTATGATTGTAAAATACTATTTGACAGATATTCAAGGTTTCTGAACGCTAATTTCATCGACAATGTTATTTAAATAAGGTATGCATTCATGCGTGTGATAGCCGAAATTGTTTTCCTGTAACGTTAACATTTTGCAAGAATTGCTCTCATATTATTCATTAACTAGCTGATATGCCCGTGCTTCGCTACGGGATTCTCAGAAAGGCTGTCCATGTGGTTTTGGTAACTACAGTGAACTTAGGCCATTACAAAAATGTCAGTAGGAATGTAGGGGTTAAAACCAATGTTATCATATAAAATACTCGCTCAAATGAAAGGCCGCACATTTTCTCACTTTTAACGAACACTACTACGATGCCGATCTAACAGTCCAAAGTTCCAGTGCTGTAATGACCAGGCCTCAGACAGCCGTGAACACTCCCCTGCCACTGTTCCGTTAAATATGCACACTTCTCATTCCAATCGGTGCCTCAGGGCAGGGACTGAATAGATCGAAAGCTATGAAGAACCATTTTGTTACGTACCAGTAGTATCAGAAAATTGATGAACCAGCTGAATGGCATGCTTAAGAAGAACGTTATCTAACTCCCCAGCAACTTCCCGCCAATATTCAGGCAGGCTGTTACTCGGTACGACCGGGCGAGTTGGCTGTGCGGTTAGGGGCGCGCAGCTGTGATTTTGCATTCGGGATGTAGTGGGTTCGAAAACCACTGTCGACAGCCCTGAAGATAGTTTTTCGTGGTCTACCATTTTCACTCCAGGCAAATGCTGGGGCTGTACCGTAGTTAACGCCAGGGTCGCTTCTTTTCCACTCCAAGCCCTTTCCTATCCCATCGTTCCCATAATACCTATCTGTGCCGGTACGACGTAAAGCAAATTTTAAAAAATACTCGGTATACAGCAGTAATCCCATCTATCGGACATGACTGGCAACAGAAGACCCAAAGCACATCACAACAAACAATGACGTCAGTAGGAATGGCGCGATTAAAAGCAACATGAAATACTCGATCGAATGAAAAAACATTCATTTTCTCACTTTTCACGAACAGTACTACAGTGCCGATCTGACAGTTCAAAATTCCAGAGCTGGAATGACCAAGCCGCAGACAGCCGTGATCCGTGAATAGTCTTATTTTTTTTGGCGTGGCGGGGAGGGGGTGGGGGATCGAATAGTGGAGAGTCCCAGGGAAAATCTATGCCCTTCTACTGATCTGTTTCCTAGGAGTAACCTATGAGTCGGAAAATCTCATTTCACTACACTGACGGCAGAAAAATCTATCAGACTTGGAGGCAGATTTTTTCTCCAAGCCAGAGGAGAAACGCCCTCTTCACTGCTAATTTGGAATAAAATGAATGTAGAATTTAATAAAAGTGAAGAGGAAGGTGCTTTTTTTAAGAAACGACTCTTTTCAGGGTTGAATTTTGAATTATTTAATGAATTGTGGTGCTATAATTTGGAATAGGCCTAAATTGTAATTCTTGACCAGGTCATACTACTATTACTAAATGAGCCTCTGCCAAATGTGCACACTGCTCATTCAAAAATGCGCGTCAGAGTAAGGCTGCAATAACTGGAATACTGTGATGAACCAGTGTGCTACGTACCAGCAGTATCAGACATTGTATGAACCAGAGGAACGGCATGCTCCTTAGCTATTTCCCGCCAATATTCAGTCAGGCTGTTATACTCGGTACGGAACGATAATCCCATCTATCGGAGTTGAGGGCACCATAAGAGGCAAAGAACAGCACAACAAACAATAGCCAATGTAATGTTATTGTCGATCAATCTTATCCGCTTTCGATATTGTAGGCCTTCACATTTTGTTTTCTTCCGACTCTGAAATACTACTCTTATAGTCAGTACGGTAAAAATGAATAAAACATAAATGATAGGAAAGTGTATTCTCTATAACTTTTGTTATGTAGTACATTTCTATAGGACAAAATAACAGGTATTTAAAAATTAAATTTTAGGCGCATACCCCTAAACTACCATTTCATCCACGGTGAACAAAATTGTTTATAGCTTAGACTATAGTTTCTTCTTCCCCAGCTCTGTATACTGATTTTCATTAAATTCCGCTCACCCATTTTCTCGTGGCTTGGCGTTGAAATGGACTTAGCAACAAAAATCGAAATTCATGAATATCTGTGTTATCAGAGCCGGTACAGTAAAAATGTGTAAGACATAAATGGTCGCAAATTTAATTCTATGTAACTTAAGTTATGTAGTATTTATAGATAAGACCACTAATAATATAAATATTTGAGAATTTAATTTTAGGCCTTCCCCTAAACTACCATTTCACTCAGCGTGATTAAAATTATTTATAGCCTAGGTTGTAGTGGCTCATCCCCCGACTTTACATACCGATTTTCATTAAATACTCTTCAGCCGCTTTCTCGTGATGCGTGTACATACATACAGACAGACAAAAATTACGGAAATGTAAAAAGTGCATTTCCTTGTTACTGTGGACATGACCGATACAGAAATACCATTCTTTTCAAATTCTGAGCAATGTACAGACAAAACTCTTATTTTATATATATAGATACAAATACTAACATTTTGCAAAAATTCGTCTAATACTAATCATTAATACAAATAATAAAGAATACACAATAAAACATAATGAATAAACTAATTAATATAAAGGAAACGTAACCATAAAGTATATTGCACCGAAAAAGCCTAAGCGCTGGTCCAGGTTGGGTTGTGCTGTGCGGAACCATGCGTATATCAGTAATATAAAGTGTCATCATCCACTGATGCCTCTTTTTCTCCATCTGGTGTGTGATACATGTTTCCTTGATCAGTAAATATACTTCTGAAGTACGCATGATGATGCCTTTGTTGTTTTAAGGGGCCTAACATCAAGGTCATCGGCCATCATGATGATGCACGGGAATGTACGGAAGAAGTGAGCGATGATCTTCAAGATTTTTCTGGTTATATAACTACAGGTTTAGTGTCCTTATTCGGTAGACTGACTGTCGAAAGGTTGAAATTATGTTCGTAGCCCTCCATACGCCCGTTTTGTAGATGCACTTTATAAGGTTCTCCGCTGTAAGTAGGTTGCATGCCAAATCCAATTTTGTAGTTGCTGGAGAAAACAAAAACTCTTCCCTCTGAAAACTTGGCGCTCGAACTTGCCCCTTCGTTATGCGCTGTTGAAAAACTTCTACATCTTTAAACTGGTCTCTCGTTACCATAATGACATCAAAAGGGTTCTTTCTTCCTTCTGAATATTATTATTTGTTGGCTATACTGAATCCCAGTAAACATTTCTCCTAAGATACAATGCTATATTCCCAAAATCACGATCACAAGGAAGATAAGAGTGGCCGGGAATCATGAAGACGTGTTCAATATTTGAGAAACGGTCTGCATGGATGTACCTGAGACAGGTCAAAACCATATTCATGTTTTTATCATACCCACTACAATTATCGCAGTAAAAACATAATATCTTCACTTCTGGTGGTATTATACTTTCAGCATAGTGCATGAGACAACTTGCAATTTCATCAGAGCCTCGTTTTCCAATACTCTCATTCGAAAAAATACATTGAAGCTGTTCTGTCCTTTATATTGTGGATATTAAAATTATAAGTCCACAATTTCTTCTTGTAAAATTGGGTTCCAGAATTTATTTTGGGTGTGGGATACGCCTGTCACATGTCTATGGCAACAGCAGATGCTGGATCCTTGTTATCAGCCATTTGTTTTAACATTGTTTGTGCCATCTTCGTTCTGCGTTCATGCCAGCTTATTTCTTGTTTTCATTCTGTTCTTTGTTCGTAATCGATGTCATGTATCATTGTCGCTTTGTTTAATCACAATAGTTGTAGGTGTCAGATACCGGAGAAGTAAATCTAAGATTAAATTCTGTGTTAAAAGTTTGAAAACTGGGCACCAACTACTACGATGATGGAAGCTTTTAATATACGGTGTTGCTGAAAAATATTGAAGGTGAGATATGACGATCTAATCAAAATGAAATACAGAATAACACTGGCGGAAGAGCACAACTTGAAATGATTTTTTTTTCAAATAGCTTTAAGTCGCACTGACACAGACAGATCTTATGGCGATGATGGGACAGGAAAGGGCTAGGGTTGGAAAAGAAACGGCTGTGGCCTTAATTAAGGTGCAGCTCCAGCATTTGCCTGGTGTGAAAACGGGAAACCACGGAAAAACACTTTCAGGGCTGCCGACAGTGGAATTCGAACCTACCCCGAATAATAAATACTTGCCGCACTTAAGCGACTGCAGCTACCGAGCTCGGTGTGAAATGATTTTAACACAAGAAGAGATGGGGTACTATAGAATGTCAGAATAATTGACAACCTGAACATTGCATTTGTCCTTTCCGTCACGAGGTAAACTGTCACAGTTTAGAAGGGAAAGTATCACAGCGAACACAGCACGTGGCAGCAACCACCCTTGGAACGGATCCTCCCTAGAACCACATGCTTCTCAACCTGTGATCTAATGGTAGTAAGCGACAAAACATTGAGTTTTCCTAGAAATGCGAATCATAAGGGTATGTTTATTTTGAAGTGTCACGTGCCTTAACCGGAATTCAAACTCTAACTACCTCTGTACATGACATTCAGTTACCAAATCCGTGTACGGGCTTAAATGAAGTCTCATTCTTAGCATAGTAGGGAGTTGACATTCCTCTAGAAACAGAAATTGACCGAGAGAGTGGCTGCGCGGTTCGGGTCACGTAGCTTGCATTCGGGAGATAATGGATTCAAACACCAACGTCGGCAGGCCTGAAGATAGTTTTTTCATGGTTTCCCATTTTCGCAACTGGCAAATGCTGGGACTGTACCTTACCGTAATTAAGGCCATGAGCCGATTCTTTCCCACTCCTATCCACTTCCTATCCCATCGTCACCGTAAGAACTATCTGGGCCGAGGGGACGACGTAAAGCAAATTGTAAAAGGAAAAAAAAAGGTTTTTTGAAATGTAATTTTTATATTACCTTTTGACCGAGTGAAAGGATACGTGGTTTGGATGATGTAGCTATCAGCTTGCTTTCGGGAGATAGTGGGTTCGAAGGTCACTGTCGGTAGCCTAGAAGATGATTTTCCGTTGTTTCCAATTTTCCTATTCCATCGTCGCCGTAAAACCTATCTGTGTCGCTCATCTGAGTGGCTCAGACTGTTGAGGCACTGGCTTTATGACAGCAACTTGGCAAGTTCGATCCTGGCTCAGTACGGTGGTATTTGAAGGTGCCCAAGTACGTCAGCCTCCTGTCGGTAGGTTTACTGGCATGCAAAAGAACTCCTTCAGGACAACAATCCGTCACCTGGGCGTGTCCTAAAACCGTTAAAGTAGTTGAAATGAAATGAAATGGCGTATGGCGTTTAGTGCCGCGAGTGTCCGAGGACAAGTTCGGCTCGCCAAGTGCAGGTCTTTCGATTTGCCACCCGTAGGCGACCTGCGCTTCGTGATGCGGTTGAAATGATGATGAAGACGACACATACATCCAGCCCCCGTGCCAGCGATATTAACCAATGATGGTTAAAATTCCCGATCCTGCCTGGAATCGAACCCGGGGCCCCTGTGACCAAAGGCCAGTACGCTAACAATTTAGCCATGGAGCCGGATGTTAAAGTAGTTAGTGGGACGTTAAAAAACATTAACCTATCTTTGTCGGTCTGACATAAAAAGAATTATAATAAGAAAAACATTCCTTTGAACGGTGAATAAATCTGAACTTGATGTCTACTCTTCAGTGTACTTTACAGTAATGTCAAAATGAAGGGTGTTTTGAACCGCACTGTACGTGACCCGGAGTACCGCGCATTTACAAGGTTAGCTGCTGCTCTCTCGACCTCTTCCGCCCTCAACGGATGTGGACTGGAGTCTCCTGACGAAAGCTGGCCTGTTACGGTGATTAACAACGTTATGTACTCCTCCGCGATTTCTGACTCTCTCTTGGCTCGTCCCCTGTGGAAACTGTTAATGGATGAGAGGAGAATTTTCGATAGAGAACTGACCATCTTTAAAGTGGTCCTCTCTCCTCTAATGACATGAATCAAAAGTCGTTAGCAAGGAGCGGAGAAAGGATCAGCTTTAACGGAAGTACTTTTGAACTATCCATTTATTCGTTGCTGTGGAAAATAATAGTGCAGCGATTATGAGCTGAAGAAGCTAAGTGAAGTTAATAGCCTACATGGAAAATAAAATTTCACAGACTCGAGAGAGCTATTCCTTACACACCTCATTAGTGATTGTTCATCAGAATAGTGATTATCCTTTGCGTTCATGTTCGCAGTAGTTTCCTCTATGGATCAGTGATAGACTGCCGTGCTCTATATACCAAGATTGTGGCTTCAAACCCCGGGCAGAATTAGTCGAAATTTTAAAGGGTGGAAAGAGGGCCATTCCATAATCCCATTTCGTACGATATCGACATGTAAAAGATATGTGATAAGGCATTCGGTGTTTATCAGAGAAAATTAAAACTCCGCCATAGATTGTCCAACAAAGTTCAGGTTCCGCTGCCACCTGGTAAAGCAAAACGGAACGCTGAAATCGACACGCACGCAGTCTGACTGGCGTCAAGTAAAGAAATGTCTGCAACACGGTAGCTGGGAGTAAGGGCAATAATACAAATTGTTTCACGTCTCTCCATCTACTTTGTCGCAGTCTGCAGACGCCAAACTGCCAGAATTTTGTCCCGCAGGATTTATTTTACTGTACATGCTAATAAATCTACTGGCACGAGGTTAGTATATCTGAGGTTATTCAAATACCACCGGCTTGAGTCGGGTTCGAAGCCGCCAACATCGGCTCAGAATACCAGCGCTCTACCGTCTATGCCACTCACCCAGCTGGAAATTACTAAAGTGCTGGGCGATATACAATATTTAATGGCAAGCTGACCTATCCCAACTCCAGAGCAAAATTACGTCGCTTATGTCGTATCCCGGCCAACAGGTGAGACGCCGAGCGGTGAGTGGAATCACCTGATGGCTAACAACAGTACTAAAAACGAAAGGGATATAAGATGGTAATTTATAGGCGTTAGGTAAGTTGGTTGTTAAGAGTTGAAACTCATATGATTTCCTATATATGTGCGTATATTGACAGATGATGTACAAAGAATATACACGTACAATTGAAGTCGGTCACGTATTGTGACGTACTGGAACTAGCCTTCCTCAGAACGGCTACTCCAAGTAAATGCAAGTGGACTCTAAAGCATTAGAGTACCACTGAAATGCTAAAGCGATGTTAAAAACAGAGTATCGTGAAATCTCACAGAGATTCCTCAAGCTTTAAGTTGCCAACTACGATAAAACCCAGAAGAACTCGGGCTTAAGTCGAGAATCAAAGTATGAATGGTGAATACCAAGTGTTAGCACCACCGTTCAACCTGATCTACTAAGAAATATTCTAAGTAGCGAGACCGCTTGGAGAATTGATCGCAACCCTCTAACGTGAGCGGAAGGCAAGGCTCCCAAAGCGAAGACTAATGCAATAAGACGCTTGTTCCTTCAATTACATACGTATTTAAAGGGACTAGCAATATGATATGAGGGTCTCCCCTCCTCTCAGATAAAGCTTTACTGGCTTACTATTGGTGCTACCACCTCCCCCATGTATCTCAAATCCCACACTATGCACGTGGCAATATTTATTAACATGAACTTGACTTCTCGCCCTTAAACCTATGCTCATAAAATAACTCCCCCATTTCTAATACTTGTCATCATAAACATGACACTGCGTCCCGTTTCACTTAACTGGGTCGCCCATTATTTTTAAGTATCGTATCCTTCAAACTACCCCCATTTTCTTGCCATCTCCAGACGACAGGACGTGACTTTTTAGATTTGTCCGTATCGACTTCCTCGTGAGACCTCTTGACCTCACACAACTCTGTTTTTAACTGTCATTCTATATCACCCCCAACACATGGCTGCTTCGACAGCAAGGCCAATGGATTGAGTTAACAAAATAATCACTATGTATTACTTATGTGCTGCTACTTGATGAAGGTTCGTGTCCCTGGACATGACACCTCCCCCCTTAGGAAAGAAACTAGTTGCCACACATGCAACTGGTTTCCACCTGAGTACACGTACATACAGGGTTAATTACCGCATGTACCTTACATAGCACATTACATTTTAGCAATATTACATTACATTTCATAGATACACTTCAACTTATTACATTTTGACAAATACAATTCTCTTTACCCTTCATACAATTAATGTTCATAATACATTTCACATTACAATTAACATATTTTTTCACAGTAAACCATATTGCATTAATACATTTCAATTCATATATTCCACAGTACATGTAGTACTTAATATAACACAGTTTAGATTTAACATCTAATACATATCAATTTATATGTTTCACAGTACATATAACATTTCATTTTTTTTTTCACAGTACTGATATAACTCATTTACATATTACATTTCACATTTTTCATTTCACATTTTACAGTGATTAATACATATCAATTTATATATGTCACAGTACATATAACACTTCATTTTTTTCATTTTACAGTACTTAATATCACTCATTTACATTTCACATTTTTTCATTTCACATTTCACAGTAATTAACACATATCAATTTATATGCTTCACAGTACATACAACTTTACCTTCCAGCCTTCTCTGGTCGGTTTTTACTTCCGTACCAAACTCTTGGAATGGCCGGCTTCGAGATTGTAATAGCAACTCGGTTCCCCTGACTATACTTCTTGAGTAAGTCTTACAAACTTGTGCAGTCACTGCTGACACATTATCCGTACCAAACTCATAGGAATGGACGCTTGGACCGTGCCTCTCTCGACACGTCCGAACTGTGCCTCCTTAGGCCAGTCTCACAAATTTTTGTGCAGTCATTACTGACACATTACCCGAACCAAACTCATAGGAATGGACGCTTGGGTCTTGCCACCCTCGACAAGCCCGAACTGTGCCTCCTTAGGCCAGTCTCACAAATTTTTGTTCAGTTATTACTGATACATTACCCGAACCAAACTCATAGGAATGGACGCTTGGGTCTTGCCTCGCTCGACAAGCCCGAACTGTACCTGTTAGGCCAGTCTCATGAAATTTTACCTTAACATAAGGTTGCCTGTTCGACTCTGCCCCTTGGCAAGTCTTTTTTCTTACTTTAATAATTTTAAAGTTACATTTGCTACATTACAGCCTTAACACTGTCTTACTAGTGATTCATTACTTATACAATGGTCATTGAAATTTTTACTTTACTAATGTGGTTACGCTCCCTCTTTATTGCCTCCTTGGCTCTCTGATGAGAGACCTTTCATTAAGCTCTATACTGGAAGTAGTAAGATCTGTCATACTTCTACCCCTGCGCTCATTTACGCGCTTACCTCTTACATACTCCTGTCTATCAAAGTGCACTGTGACGTCCTCGTCTGAACAATGTGAGTTAGGACTATTAATTATAGTTTGGCGGATACATACCTTTCCGCAACACTCATCTCCTAGCTCTGACAGTTTATGAGCAATTCTAAATCTTTTGCAACATCTTTTGCAACAACAGCAGGAACATAATAATAACAAAATAACAACAATTGTTCCTCCACCTATATAAGACAGAAAATTCAACTTATCCAATTTATGATTTTGCTTTAATTCATCCTCCTGTTCAAGTATTAATTTTTCAACTGCCTCTACTTTATGACTTGCTAATTTTAATTCCTCTGCATGGTGAAGTACATTTACCAACGGTATCTTTCCTTCATCCTGCAATTGACTCAATTTAGTGTTAATTCCTAAATGATCGCAACAGTCATACTGTAACAATAGACCAGGTACAAACCCTTGATCTTTGGTACTATTTGTTTTAATTACATTTGAAGATTGAATTTTTGATTTTGGCCCAAAGGCCGTACATCTATTAAACATTGTTATTATTCCTGTACCTGTTAACTTAGCATCACTTGTGTGCAACTCTTGACATACTACTGTTATTTTTACCTCCTGTGGAGCGATATAAATCCATTTATTTTCTCTTAAGGGAAACCACATTACTTCTTGTACTCTAATTACATTTTTTTGACAATCTTGTGGCATAACCTGTGCCCCTGTCAACAATTTTACTAAACATTCCTCATGTGAATGAGCTAGTTTGATAGCAAACTCTTGTTTGCATACCTTAAGTTTATCATTCAACCTCTTACAATTATTAATTTGATTTTCAGTTAACATTACATAATTTTGCCTGTTCTGGTCCAAAAGAATAAATTCATTTTCACTATTAATAAAAACAAAGTTTTCTATCTCACCATTCACTCTTGTTGGGAATGGTATAACCTTAATAAGATCATATTTTACCTTATCTACCAAAGGTACCTTTACAATGTAACCAAGTATTTCCTTAGTAATGAACACTTCAATCTCTGCTATTCTAGTTATTAAATAGCCATAAGCCAGTCTCAACTCAACAGGTAATGTCATTCCTGGTGGGAAATTATTCTGTGCCTTTGAAAACGACTTTATTATATCACTAGGACTTATAATCTGAGGTTGTAAGACTCCCTTTTGAGCCAACATTATTCCATTTAACAGAATCTCATAATGATCTTTTAATTGCGCTAAGAATCCTTGCGTGTCAATTAAATGCCTATTGACCGCGATTTCAATCTCCGTTCTCCTAAATGCGCTTTCTATTTGCTCAGTCTCATCCTTCAGATATCCCCGTATTGTTGCTATATTATCGCTTAATTCTTTTTCGTTCTTAGCGACGTCATACAATGAGCTATTCATTGATTGTAACGTACTTTTTACTACAATCATCTGTTCTTTCGCGACTTTTAACATTGACAAATTCTCTGATTCAAGATCCTTAATGTGACTTTGATAATAGGCTGCATCCTGCGAATCTAAGGTTCCGAATAAAATTTTAGCAATACTTCCTACAAAATTAAGAACTCCTCGCTTCATTCTATTTTGATCTGAATTTTCCTTCTCCTCAGTCTTAGTTGTTTGTCTTATTAATTCACGCAAATTTTGAGTTTTATTTAATTGCATAATTAAAAGCTTTACCTCATTCTCACACGTATATGTTAAATTTACTTCCAGTTCTGAACACAATCTCATGGTTCTCTGAATGTATTTCTTACCAACATTATACGCATCATTTAACGCTTCTAAATTTACATAAGTTACTACCTTCCATTCAGTGTTATAGAGTTGAACTTCACCTAGCTTGTCGAAATAAACCCCTGGGGTGGACTCATATGGTTGGAGCTGGAAATCAATTGCCTTTCCTCCTTTCGTAAATATCGCCATCACTGCGATCGCCGCTGCTATCAGCGCCATTGACCTGCAAGTAACAGATTTGTGCTACCTTGCGTTGCCTATAATTTATTACTGATTGTTCACAATGTATTTACATACAATTTTCCTTCTCATTTAAATATATAACTTTAATCGGTTACTGTGTACTGTAACGCGCTTCCCTCGCTTATTCATATTCAAAACGCAGTTCACTCCTGAAACTTCCTGTACTGTGTACGGGCCTACAAAGTTTGGACTTAATTTTTTGCTACGACCTCGCCTTACTGAATCATTTCTTAAAAGAACTTGGTCTCCTATCTTAAACGTTACTTCGTTTATTCTTGTATCTTACTGGACTTTATTTTTCAACTTGGTTTCTATTAGAGTTTTACGTGCTACCTCGTGACTTTCTCTAAGCCTTCGAGCTAATTCCTCCACATAGCTTTCGTGTTCATTATAATTCTTCTCGTTTGGTTTTCTCTGCAATATCCCTGGTATATTCGCCTTTCTTCCAAATACTAATTCAAATGGTGTGGAATTAGTTGACGTACTTTTCGTTGTATTGTATACAAAAGTTGCCATTGAAATGAACTTATCCCAATCGTCTTGGGTTCCACATACATAGTGTCTCAAAAATTCAGCTAATACTGCATGAGACCTCTCTAAACTTCCGTTTGACTGTGGCCTAAATGCGGCAGTATGAATCTTCCTAATATTTAATAATCTACATAATTTCTTCATTACTTCGCTCAAAAAGTTGCTACCTTGGTCAGTTAATATTACACTTGGTATTCCAAATGTTCGTACTACATTGTCCATCAATGCCCTTGCAATTGTCTCTGCTTCTTGATTTTTCATTGGCACTGCTACTAAGTACTTCGATAACTGATCTTGACACGTTAAAATAAATTTGTTTCCGTCGAGTGTAAGTGGAAGTGGTCCAACCACATCTAACGCTATTTTCTCAAACACAATCCGCGGTGTGTCTGTGATTACCATACTCGCCTTCGTATCTGGCTTCGTAAACTTATTAGTTTGACATGAATGACATGATCGAATGTATTGCTCTACATCTCTCTTCATTCCTGGCCACTCAATATAATCTTTTAACCTAGCATACGTGCGTGTAATGCCTTGGTGTCCTCCAACTAAAGATGCATGAAATTCTTTCATAATCTCTTTCTTTTCATCCTCTGTTAATTTCTCTGTGAATTTCTCATCTGTTTCCATTTCTGAAACTTCTTCTTGTTCAACCTCATCTAATTTGTGTATTCTGCTCAGTGCGTCTGCATTTGTATTTAACTTTCCTTGTTTATAAACAACATCGAAATCGTATTCTGCTAACTTCAATCTAAATTTTAGCAATCTTGAGGTTGGATCTTGCACATTAAATACCCATTTAAGTGGTTTATGATCCGTCACTACAGTGAACTTTCGTCCTAAGACATACGGTCTAAAATACTTTACTGCAAATACAATTCCTAACATTTCCTTTTCTGTTGTTGAATAATTTCTTTCTGCCTTATTCAATACTCTAGATATGTATGCTACTGGCAAATCGCTTCCTACCTTCCCTTGCGACAATACTGCGCCTAACGCTTCATTGCTCGCATCGGTTGTTACAATAAACGGCTTCTCGAAATCTGGATATTGTAAAATCGGATACGTTATCAACTTATTCTTTAAAGTCTGAAATGCTTCCTCTTGTTTAGTTTCCCATTTATAGTCTACTTCTTTCTTTAAAAGTTCATACAGTGGTTTAGCAATTTTGCTATAATCTGGTATAAAACGTCTGTAATATCCCGATAATCCCAAAAATCCCTTAAGTTGTTTCGTGGTCGTGGGTTGAGAAAATATCTCTTAACTTCCCCAAAACGTCGATAATTTTATTATTACCGGCATTATTATTATTATTATTATTATTATTATTATTATTATTATACTGAATCTCCAAAATAATTATATAATTTAATTTCATTTAATAAACATTTAATTCACTTTACTTCCGCTAATACATTTGTCATTAATCTCATGAACGTCACTGACATACGTTTATTTTAAAAATTCCGATCTAATGCTGAAAATACTGTGTTTCTTGTAATATAATTAGCATAAACACTTAGTTCCATTTACTCCGCTAATTAATCTCATGAACGTCATTTGCATAAATTTATATCAAATGCCTACCTAATACCGAAAATGTGATCTTTTCAATATCTTTTTCTCTGCTTCAGCTTGATAATAGCTATTGGCTAAATCAATTGTCGAGAAATAATTCGCTTTCCCTATTGAGTTACTTAACTCCGTAGTACCTGGTATAGGGTACATGCTACCGATCGTAATCTCGTTTAATTTTCTATCTAAATAAAATCTATCATTACATTCTGAACATATTTCAAATATCCTTTCTCTATCACACCTTAGCATATGATCTGCCCTAATTAGTTCGATTAATCTTCGAGTTCTCGATTGTGAACATTTCTGTGCGTCACTTTTTTCTACTTTCATTACGTGCGCAATTTCGTCTTTTCCTATGTCATACATAGTTTCCGTTCTCGGAAGTACTTTTATTACTTTAGCTTCTCTAATTTCTATTTGATGTTTATCACCATTTACTTCTATGAATTCCTCCGTGAAATTAATTACAGAATCTTTCAATAAATCTCTACCTATCAATCCGTCTTGTGACAGCTGAAATTCATCATCTACTACATGCAATTTGCATTGAGATGTTCCCAAAGTTACCTTCGCGGTTCCACACGTGAATAGTGTTCCTTTGCTAACTCCTAGCAATTTTAATCTATCACTTGTATCTATCTTTATTTCCTTCGGTACGCATTGTTTCTTTATTACACTTATTTCTGAGCCTGTATCGATTAAAAATCGAAAAGGTCCATGTACATCATTTATAGATAGTAAAACTGTCCCTTCATTGTTATTACACTTATTGTGTACTTGGCCTATGTGAACACTTTTAGGACCTATAACCGGCCTTGCGTCATGATCCTGTTCTAGTTTTCCGCCTGCTTGTTCTCGTAACCTTTACCCTTGTAATTAGTGAATTGCTGCGGTTTACTACTTTTACAATTTCTCTCTACATGCCCTGTTCTCTTACAACGTTTACAAACTATTACTCTGCACTCTCGTGAATAGTGCCCTTCCTTATTACAATTGTAACACGTTATTGCCTTAACTTCTTTTGGTCGCATTTTAAGAAAACATGAGGATGCCGAATGTCCTTTCTTATTGCAATTACTACAATATTTATCTCTCCTAACTGATTCACCGTGCTTTTCCTTACTTGAGAGTACGGCCGACTCTTCTTGGGCCGCTACCTCAACTGCTAAACCGAAATTATCCGTAATGTTCCTACTACGGACAATCGTTTGAATGCTTTTATCAATTAATCCTTGTACAAAACATGATATCCCTAACTCTCCTATTAATTTCGCTCTATGAACTTTTGCCTCCGGTTCGACTCTCGCCGTGGCAACTTCTTTAAGTTCGCTTACCATTGCATCCATTCTCGAACCCCAAGCTATTACAGATTCATCTTTATTTTGCTGTGCTTTAAACATTTTACATGCGTAGTGATCAATAGTCCTACGCTCTCCATAATTTTCAAACAAAGCTGCCTTCGCTTTTGGCCAGCTCGTAACATCCTGTCTTACTAATAACTTGCTTCTAGCTTCACCCGTTATTCTGGTAAGAACATATTTAAAAAACAGCGGATGTTCATCTGGTTGAACAAATTCTATTGCTGAATCTACATTTGCACAGAACTCTTTCAACCTACTCCGATTTCTCCCGTCAAAAGGATCTCCGATTAACTTGAACGCTTGATTGATATTAATATAATTGTTATCTGAATTATCACTGGCACTTCCCACTTCAGAATTAGACATACTGATTTTGAGTTTGGCTTACCTTACAATATTTGGTCTTCTACTGCGTGCTGATGGTGAGCTGACGACGTGCAGGTACGCCGGGTCGATTGCGTCTTCCTTCCTTGGACTCCTATGAATCCTTCTGCTACTCCGTGGGCCAGCCCTTACGCCTTCTTGGTTCTGCTCTCTGTCTGCTTACGGACTTCTTCTTCCTCCTGCCGACCGCCCCTCAGTCTACTAGGATAGACAGCCGCTGGACTTCTTCTTTCTCCTTCGGACCGCCCCTCAGTCTACTAGGATAGACAGCCTCCGGACTTCTTCTTCTTTCTTCCGACCGCCCCTCAGTCTACTAGGATAGACAGCCGCTTAGGAAACCACCAACGCCTGGTTAAGAGTTAAACAACCCTGGATGGACGTCGAACTCAGGACCAACCCCACAAAACTGACACCAGTTTTTCTTCTCCTGTCGTATCCCGGCCAACAGGTGAGACGCCGAGCGGTGAGTGGAATCACCTGATGGCTAACAACAGTACTAAAAACGAAAGGGATATAAGATGGTAATTTATAGGCGTTAGGTAAGTTGGTTGTTAAGAGTTGAAACTCATATGATTTCCTATATATGTGCGTATATTGACAGATGATGTACAAAGAATATACACGTACAATTGAAGTCGGTCACGTATTGTGACGTACTGGAACTAGCCTTCCTCAGAACGGCTACTCCAAGTAAATGCAAGTGGACTCTAAAGCATTAGAGTACCACTGAAATGCTAAAGCGATGTTAAAAACAGAGTATCGTGAAATCTCACAGAGATTCCTCAAGCTTTAAGTTGCCAACTACGATAAAACCCAGAAGAACTCGGGCTTAAGTCGAGAATCAAAGTATGAATGGTGAATACCAAGTGTTAGCACCACCGTTCAACCTGATCTACTAAGAAATATTCTAAGTAGCGAGACCGCTTGGAGAATTGATCGCAACCCTCTAACGTGAGCGGAAGGCAAGGCTCCCAAAGCGAAGACTAATGCAATAAGACGCTTGTTCCTTCAATTACATACGTATTTAAAGGGACTAGCAATATGATATGAGGGTCTCCCCTCCTCTCAGATAAAGCTTTACGGGCTTACTATTGGTGCTACCACCTCCCCCATGTATCTCAAATCCCACACTATGCACGTGGCAATATTTATTAACATGAACTTGACTTCTCGCCCTTAAACCTATGCTCATAAAATAACTCCCCCATTTCTAATACTTGTCATCATAAACATGACACTGCGTCCCGTTTCACTTAACTGGGTCGCCCATTATTTTTAAGTATCGTATCCTTCAAACTACCCCCATTTTCTTGCCATCTCCAGACGACAGGACGTGACTTTTTAGATTTGTCCGTATCGACTTCCTCGTGAGACCTCTTGACCTCACACAACTCTGTTTTTAACTGTCATTCTATATCACCCCCAACACATGGCTGCTTCGACAGCAAGGCCAATGGATTGAGTTAACAAAATAATCACTATGTATTACTTATGTGCTGCTACTTGATGAAGGTTCGTGTCCCTGGACATGACACTTACCATTGGGCGTCTTTTAAAATTAGTCAAAGTTGTCGGGTCGTGTGTGGTGGAGCTGTCGGGGTGGTAGCATGTTAGGACAAAGGTACAAGTAACGATAAATAATCAGAAGTACGCAGTGAAATATGCAAAGATATATAGCGATACAGTAAAGAGCTCAGCGTACTAGAATAATAATAATAATAATAATAATAATAATAATAATAATAATAATAATAATAATAATAATAAAGGATGATGAGGAGTAGTATAAATCAAGGAAAATCGCGCAGTAAGGAAGAAACTAGGCCCAATAGAAGATCACCAAAATAACAATGGGAAATAGAATATATATTTAACAACCATAATTTAACAACAAGATAAATAATTTCAAGCAGAAGAAAAATCCAAAGGTGTGCCACATTTACAAATAATTATCCAATGGTAGATAAAAGGAAAGCCTGTTGAATAAATTGGAAGTGTACAATATACATCGAAACTGAACCCTGAAAGAGAAAAAGCATGAAAGGGAGGGGGAAGGGAAGTAGGATGAGGATTAGGACGGGGAAAGAATTTTCTTCACCGGGTATTCCTGAAGTTTAGTAATAGCATAGATCTAGGATGACATCTGAAAATAATTTACAATCGTCCGTAGCGCAGTACGTGAATAGAAGCAGTCTAAGTTATGAGGTTTTAAAGGGAAGCATAACCAATCGACAGAAGAAAGTATTACAGCAGGCAATAGCCCGAATGAAAGTTTTGAGTCCAAATGCAGATAAATATTATAAGTCTTGCTCACCGAGTCGCTGTAGATAGAGTCCAGATGAAATTGACATGATTACAATAAGCACTGTATTAGTGTGTGGTCCACCACTCCGCCACGAAGCCCGACTCAACGGTGGAAAGGCGGAGTGAGCAACATATAGTAGAAAGGAAGATTCCAGAAAAAGAGCGCAAGCTACAAGCCAGTGAGTTCTAGAAACATAATGTCACGTGGTTACACAGCGCACAGGTACAGCGAAGTGCAGCGAAGATGACGTAATCAGTCAAGTAGACGACAGGTGAGCGGGGTGCATGGTGCGGCGAGAAGGAAGTTGAGACGAGCAGCAGTAAACAAGGTAGGGATATGTACATGCAAGCACAGAAATGGTGTCCCGACGTAAACATTCAACACTGCCCCACTCTAGAACTGAAAAGAGGGGAGGGAGTGAAAGGGTAGTGCTGAAGGCACAGTGTGTGTATTGCTATACATCCACCACTGTGCCCATTTCAACCACAACAGTCTTGTAGCAGGCTGTCTACTAGCAGCAATGCGTTAAGCGTGGAGGTGGGGGTATACCATGCTTTGTTTATACCGGGACACCATTTCTGTGCTCGCATGTACAGTAGATACGGAGATCGTAATACTAGTTCGTGAACCATGGGCAACGTCTCAGTGGCTTGGTATATGGTCCTGAGATTCGGGATACCAGATACCATGAAATGGGACTGGGCGTCTCGGACATATCTTGGGTCATGGACCTCCTTGTGCTCACGAACCTAGGACTACACAATCCACCGGTGCTCCCTAACCCGTTCGAGGAGAGATCCTCATTGGGACAATGTGTAAGTAGGGTAGCATCCTGCTTCACAAAATTTAGCGAGCTCAGAACATTTCAAGTAGGCCTAATTCTCGGACTTATGGGAGTAACGGAGTCCCACTTCCATTTGAAAGGCGAGGGACTCTTTGGAAACAACTTGGCGAATGAAATAGAATGCGACGGGGAGCTATTGCACCTTACCGGCATTGGAATCCAGACCTCGAAAACAAGCGCATACGGGAGTCAGAAAGGATTCGCCTGGCATCGAACTCTCAGTGTCTGGCCGGGGCGGTTTGATTTCCTCACCTATCGCAAACGAGCCAGCACGCCGCCCCAAGGTGTTGTATGAGAGAGAAGCCGCCGGACAGAGAAGGCGATACAGCTCGTACTTACAAATTTTCGAATATACAAATCGGGAAGCGGAAAGAAGAAGTGGGCTAACTTCGTGTCATAAATGGCGTATGGCTTTTAGTGGCGGTGTCCGAAGTCATGTTCGGCTCGCAAGGTGCAGGTCTTTCGATTTGACTCACGTAAGCGACTTGCGCATCGTGATGAGGATGAAATGATGATGAAGACGACACATACGTCCAGCTACAGTGCCAGCGAAATTAACCAATGATGGTTTAAATTCCCGAAACTGCCGGGAATCAAACCCGGGAACCCTGTGACCAAAGGCCAGCACGCAAACCATTTAGCCATGGAGCCGGACTTGCGTGTCATAAAACCTGAGCAATCGGAGAGCCAGTGCAAGCCCACTAATATATGTCAACGGCCTAAAATTATTGATTTCTCGCCCGTAGAAGGAAACCAACGTGAATAAAACTTCAGTCATGTAAATATAGAAATTTTGGAATAACATAGTACTAGCTTCGTCCTTATGTAGCCTATAAGATTTGTAAATATATGGAGAGGGTTGAAACCGTTAGGGACTACTGAGGTCACCAGAGGCAAAGAGGAAGTCACGGTTCAGTAAAACCCCATATCCAGATTCTGGGATCCCCCAAGGACGCTATCCGTTATTAATTGATATCCCAAGAATCTACGATCGGATTGGACGCACAGATATGTCAAAACTCCTCTTTCATCTTGAAGAATAATTTCTCTCAAATTGAAGAATAATTTGAGTGATGTCGCTGATTTTTAGAATCCCCGACAGCGGAGCTCATCTTAGGTGTCTCACAGCTGACATATTTCACCTCTTCCCATATAGGCAAGCAACTCAAAAAGAAGGAAGTTTTTTTTTTTTTTTTAAGTTCGCGCTGATCGGATGTGTACCGTTATGCAGTGTACTCACGTCTTTGTGTAGTAACAATCTGATAACGTTTAGAGAAAATGACGTATTTAGGTAAGACATTTTCCATATGATAACTGAATTCGCTATGCGGTAGGCAGTGTGCATTGAGGTGACTGCTTTAACGGATAAATTCTTTTTTTTTTTTGCTGTACGTCGCACCGACACAGATAGGTCTTAGGGCGACGATGAGATAGGAATGGCCTAGGAATTGGAAGGAAGCGGCCGTGACATTAATTAAGGTACAGCCCTGGCATGTGCCTGGTGTGAGAATGGGAAACCACGGAAAACCATCTTCAGGGCTGCCGACAGTGGGGCTCGAACCCACTATCTCCCGATTACTGGATACTGGCCGCACTTAAGCGACTGCAGCTATCGAGTTCGGTACGGATAAATTCAAAGTTAGATATTAATAATAATAATAATAATAATAATAATAATAATAATAATAATAATAATAATAATAATAATAATAATAATAATAATCTCAATCGCCACAAACTTTTGTAGTCAAAACAGTATCGCAGCCGCACGTAGTTCTCCCTGAAACACTAACTTTGGAAAAAAAAAAAGCACAAGCATAGTTATCTCCGTACAGACTATGAAGACTCCTAGCGGGGTGGGAGGTAAAGGCTTCCGCCATCCATAACCTCGGCACTTGTTGGGGTAGAGTGGTAAGCTCTACGCCCGGCCGCCTTTGCCCACAGGAATTAACCTGGTACTCATTTTTGGTGTAAGCTGAGTGAACCTCATCTCCATTTGCGCCTCCGGGAGCGGAAATCTCGTTTCTTAAATTTTACGACTTTCTGACGGGGAATCGAACCCACGTCCTTCCGGGTGAGCTGAGCACACCTTTACCGGCTCAGCCAGGCACGAGTTATATATAGAGACTACCTTTAAAATTGAGAGAAGTGCGGTGTTCGAAGTCAGCCTTGACTCATATACTAAGCTTTTGGAGCGTTTTTCGGCACTGCCACTGCGTATTGGGCCCGTAACGAGTTGTTGCCCAGTTCGGAGCCGACTGAATCAACGCCACAAGACATCATTAGAATGTGGAACTTTCGTCGTTGGATCGTGGTTTCTGCTCACGACAAGAGCAGCTTAGAAATGAATGATGTACTAAATTTTCTGGTACGGCCTAAATGGATCCAGACCTACCTCGAACAGGGATGGGATGAGTATATGTTTCTAAATAATGTATGTGCCATGTAGAGTAAATACCACTATAATGTAAGCAATAAATGGCCTAGAATATTGTAATATAAGTGTATTCAGTTAGGATGGGGAAATCGGGTGGGACCAATTAAGGTTGATTGCATGCATGTTTGTCCGCCTCGGTGGTGTAGTGTTCAGTGTGATTAGCTGCCACCCCCCGTAGGCCCGGGTTCGATTCCCGGCTTTGCCACGAAATTTGAAAAGTGGTACGAGGACTGGGACGGGGTCCACTCGGCGTCGGGAGGTCAACTGAATAGAGGTGGGTTTCCGTGGTTTCCCACTTCTCTTCCAGGCAAATGCCGGGATGTTCCCTAACTTAAGGCAAAGGCCACTTCCTTCGCTCTTCCTCGTCTATCCCTTCCAATCTTCCCATCTCCCGGCAAGGCCCCTGCTTAGCATAGCAGGTGAGGCCACCTGAGCGAGGTACTGGTCATTCTCACCAGCTGTATCACGCGACCCAGAGTCTGAAGCTCCAGGACACTGCCCTTGAGGTGGTAGAGGTGGGATCCCTCGCTGAGTCCGAGGAAATAACCAACCCTGGAGGGTAAACAGATAAAGAAGAGGAAGCAGAAGAAGAAGAAGAAGAAGAAGAAGAAGAAGAAGCATGCATGTTTATTTTACTTGCTTTCAGAGAGTCTTGCAACGGGTAAACAAAATGGTTAGTTAAGTACAGGCATCACGTGAAGTTCAGTATAGCTAACTAATTCTTTAGTGTTTTTATTGAGGTATAACAATATTAAGTCCGCCTCTGTGGTGTAGTGGTTAGTGTGATTAGCTGCCACCCCCGGAGGCCCGGGTTCGATTCCCGGCTCTGCCACGAAATTTGAAAATTGGTACGAAGGCTGGAACGGGGTCCACTCAGCCTCGGGAGGTCAACTGAATAGAGGCGGGTTCGATTCCCACTTCAGTCATCCTGGAAATGGTTTTCCGTGGTTTCCCACTTCTCCTCCAGGCAAATGCCGGGATGGTACCTAACTTAAGGCCACGGCCGCTTCCTTCCCTCTTCCTTGTCTCTCCCTTCCAATCATCCAATCATCCCGTCTCCCACCAAGGCCCCTGTTCAGCATAGCAGGTGTGGCCACCTGGGCGAGGTACTGGTCATCCTCCACAGTTGTATCCCCCGACCTAGAGTCTGAAGCTCCAGGACACTGCCCTTGAGGCGGTAGAGGTGGGATCCCTCGCTAAGTCCGAGGGAAAAGCCATCCCTGGAGGGTAAGCAGATTAAGAAGAAGAAGAAGAATGGCGTGTGGCCTCGGGAGAGGCCTGCTGCAGGTCTTTCGAGTTGACGCCATATAGACGACCTGCGCATCTGTGAGGATGGGTCCCTACCTAGAATGATTTATAATGCTTAATACGACGCACACACCCAGCCGCCGAGCAATCTGAATTAACCAATTAAGGTTAACATCCCCGATCTTGCCGGGAATCGAACACTGGATCCCCTGGACCAAAGGCGAGCATGCTTACCATTTAGCCATGGAGTTCGATATTGATGTACTTATTTGTGATCACTGAAGTGTGTGAAGCCACACAGGCTCATTTCATATCGGACCAGGGATTTATTGTGCGTAAAGAGATACTCATTAAATTAGATTCAATGATACACGAGTGTTTTGTTGCATGGTGGTTTTTCAGGTGAGAACAGAGCAGACGTAAACAACGAGAGGGCACACCTTGCGTATTCAATTGAACACATGGATATTAGCAAGGACCTTTACTAACATGTGCTGTCTGTTTTCTATAGGTGAAATAGAGAGCCATGTTCCTCTGTGGACTGGATATTGAACCCCGGTACATTAGTATAGTGGTTCGAACGGTCAAGAAGTGGTTATGATTTTCCTTCGTGATCCAGTGGACAAGATTCTTTGAGATACATGAATAATTATAAGAAAATAAATGGCTTAGAGGCATTAGAGACTTTTGTTGACCGTTCAGTATGATTCTATTGCGAATGAATTAAGTTTTAGAAGTGCAAATGCCCCATGTTGGTTGAGTAGAGAAATTGGGCGGCCATTGTGTGTCAGTTGAAAGTTGCAATACGGGAATGTAACATCGTTCGAAGACATTCACAGGCGTTCGAAGACATTCATAGTATGCTACACAGAGAGAGGGGGCTGAGTGAGCCTCCCCAGACGTTAAAAGCCCGTGGTACACAAAGTAACATTCCTAACCACGCTAACCTTCGAAATTAAAGCTCAATTAGTGCGGTCTCTTTATCGGCCAGGTCTAGAGAAAGCACATTATGGGGATGAGACGAAACGAGATCTCTGGATAGTTATATCTAATTTAGCTAGGGGTTTCAGGTCCTTACTTCGAGTGGAGCACCGATCGGACATATGTTCGATAGACGGTCTCCAGTGAAGAAGAGATGTGATATGTTATATATTTCTGTCTTGATTTTGATGTCCGTTGCCATGCGTCAAGTGTTTCTTTTGTTTCTTGCTACCCTATTGATGTTGTCTGATGTGTCTTTGAATGCGGGGTTTTGTCCCCATTTTGTTTGTTGCTGTCCATCTGACGGCAAGGTCGCAGGTTCAATCCGATCGGGTTGCATGTGACTGGACCAAGGTTGCGCCTGTGTCATTTTGGGGGAGTGTGTGTTTATTTGTGCGAGGTCTCACTTGATCTCGTGTTATATTATTTCTTGTATATATTTGTTCCTAGAATGGTAATGGAATATTCGTTGTGCGGTATTATTTTATTACGGTGTTAAATTACCAAATCACAGGGCCCGGACAAACATTTAGAACAGGTATTCATTTCGATTTCCCGCAATAAAAGACTCCAAACACCAAATAATAGCAGCTAAGTTACGTATCTTCAAACTACCTTATTAGGATTATTTTCGATAGATTTGATTTCCTCACACACCGGTCATCCTGAGGAGCAGCCATGGCGTAAATGGATAGTGAAAGGATTCACTACCAATATTTGGAGCTTATGGAAGAATGAAATTAGAAATAGCTGAGTCAGCAAAGAGGATACATCAGGATGTATTACGAGTTAATGCAGTGGCGTATGCTGGGATCAACACGTGGGCTACCACTAGACATAGGTTACCCCTTTTCTTTGAGCTGCAGCCAGTAGCCAACGGAGTAGCCTGATACGGCTGTTTCACAAGCTATTGCCCTGGCCTCTGCTACTGTCAATAACCAACACCTGATCAGTAGAGATGGTAGCCTTAGGTTTACTAAATTAAAGTCCAACTTTATGGCTAAGTGGATAGAATGCTTGTCTTTGGTCTGGCCAAGGTTCTGTTTCCATAATCAACCCCCTCATGCTCTTAATTACCCTGGATTGGGGAATGGGTGTTCATGCCGCCTTTGCCACTCATTTCATTCTCATTAGGTCAACGCCAAGCCTATACAAATGGCAAATACGTTACTATGGGAAGGACAGCTGATTCACAAAGTGATGGAACCAACTAGAAGGAAGAATATTCTGGACGTGGTGCCGGTAAAACCCAGGTGAGCTCTATAGAGAAACCGAAGTAATAAATGGTATTAGTGATCACGGAACTGTTTTTTCGTAGTTAAAATTGAATGTGAGAGAAAGGAAGGTCTTAAATGTAGGACCATTTGGCAGTACCATATGGCTGATAAAACAGGCATGAGGGAGTTTAAAAAAGTAAATATGATCGGTGGAAAACGGTCGAGAAAAATGTAAACAGCCTCTGGGATGGGTTTAAATCAATTGTTGAGAAATGTGAAAACAGGTTTGTACCTTTCAAGCTGGTAACGAATGGTTAGGACCCACTTTATTAGAACAGAGAAATAAAGAGACTAAGAAGGAGGTGCAGATTCGAAAGAAATAGGGTTAGAAATGGCTGTGGAAGTAAGGAGAAATTGGAGGAACATAATAGGAAATTGGATCTACCAAAGAGGTCAGCAAAGGATAACATGATGGCAAGCATAACTGGCAGTCATACAATTTTAGTGAAAAATGGAAGGGTATGTATAGGCACTTTAAGGCAGAAAAAGGTTCCAAGAAGGACATTCCAGGAATCATTGATGATCAGTTGGAGTGTGTATGCGAGGATCTTCAAAAGGCAGAAGTAATCAGTCAGCACTATGTAAAGATTGTTGGTTACAAGGGTAATGTCCAGATAGACGAGGTGACTAATAGTAAAGAAGTATTAAAATTTACCTATGTTAACAACGAAATGTACAATAAGATACAAAAGTTGTAAACTACTAAAGCGGCTGGAATTGATAAAATTTCTAGCGATGCACTAAAGACAATGGATTGGGATATAGTACCGTATCTCAAGTACTTATTTGATGATTGCTGGCATGAAGGAGCTATACCAAATGAATGGAAAGTTGCTATAGTAGCCCCTGTGTATAAAGAAAAGGGTGATAGACATAAAGCTGAAAATTACAGGCCAGTGAGTTTGACACGCATTGCATGTGAGCTTTGGGAAACAATTCTCTCTGATTATATTGGACATGTTTGCGAAATGAATAACTCATTCCATAGAGGACAATTCGGGTTTAAGAAGGGTTATTTCACTGAAGCTCAACTTGTAGGTTTCCAGCAAGATATACCATTTATCTTGGATTCAGGAAGTCAAATGGATTGTATCGCAATTGACCTGTCTAAGGCATCTGTTAGGGTGGATCATGGGAAATACCGGAAAAATTGAGTGCAATTGGACTAGGGAAAAGAGTCACCGAATGGGTGACTATACTTCTAGAAAATAGATCTCGAGAATTAGAGTAGACGAAGCTTTATCTGACCCTGTAATAATTAAGAGAGGAATTCCTCAAGGCAGTATTATTGGACCTTTATGTTCTCTCTCTCTCTATATATATATATATATATATATATATATAAATGGTATGAGTAAAGAAGTGGAATCAGAGATAAGGTTCTTGCGGATGATGTTATTCCGTAAAGAGTAATACGTAAGTTACAAGATTGTGAGCAACTGCAAAATGACCTCTATAATGTAGTGAGATGGACAGCAGACAATGGTAAGTTGATGAACGGCGTTAAAAGTCAGGAAATAGGAAAAGTCCTCTCAGTTTTAATTACTGCGTTGATGGGGTGAAAGTTCCTTATTGGAATTATTATAAGTACTTAGGTGTTAATATAAGGAAAGATATTCATTGCCGTAATGACATAAATAAGATTGTAAATAAAGGGTACAGATCTCTGCACATGGTTTTGAGGGTGTTCAGGGATGTTAGTAAGGATGTAAAGGATAGGGTATGTACGTCTCTGGTAAGACGCCAACTAGAGTATGGTTTCAGTGTATGGGACTCTCACCAAGATTACTTGATTTGAGAACTGGAAAAATCCAAAGAAAAGCAGCTCGTTTTGTTCTAGGCGATTTCCGTCAAATGAGTAGCATTACAAAAATGTTGCAATGTTCTGGTTTGGAGGACCTGGGAGAAAGGAGACGAGCTGCACGACAAAGCTGTATGTTCCGGGTTGTCAGTGGAGAGATGGCGTGGAATGATATTAGTAGACGAATAAATCTGAGTGGTGTCTTTAAAAGTAGGAAAGATCACAATATGAAGATAAAGTTAAAATTCAAGAGGAAAAATGGGGGCAAATATTCGCTTATAGGAAGGGGAGTAAAGGACTGGAATAACTTACCAAGAGAGATGTTCAATAAAATTCCAGTTTCTTTGAAATAATTTAAGAAAAGTCTAGGAATACAACAGATAGGGAATCTGCCACCTGGGTGACTGCCCTAAATGCAAAAATGACGTGTAGCCTCCGGAGAGGCCTGGTGTAGGTCTTTAGATTTGACCCACGTAGGCGACCTGCGTGTAGTGATGAGGATGAAATTATGATGAAGACGGCACATACACCCAGTCCCCGTGCCAGAGGAATTGACCAATTATGGTTAAAATTTCCGACCTTGCCGGGAATCGAACCCGGGCTCCCTGTGATCAAAGGCCAGTACGCTAACCACTTAGCCATGCAGCCGGACCTCTAAATGCAGATCAGTAGTGATTGATTTTGATACACAGCCATGCACCCTTCTTCTTCCTCTCCTTCTTCTTCTCCTTCTTCTTCATCTCCTTCTTCTTCTTATTATTATTTATAAATAAAATTGTTGAATTTTACACCATTACTAGCGGTTGTACCCATCGTTCACTGGTTTATTAGCTTCCTTGAGAGAACAGTGATGGTGTCTGACCCATGATCACGGGTTCTATTCCATCCAACAAAAGAGAGCACTTAAACCTGAAAGATTGCATTTCATTTTAGCAGAATTACCTATCAAAAGAAAACTATGTTTCTCGTATAACAGCAGCCCCGCAGTGTCTTCCTAGAAGGATGTAGAAGTAAACGGGTGTGAAATACCTGCACTTTGTTATCTATATAATTAAATCATGACTATGGGATGAGGAAATATTGGGACCTTTCCCATCAACCCCCATAGTTCATGGGCCTTCAACGGGGAATCCCTATTGGCGGTCTGCTATCCCAGCTAGCGTGGGCACGCTCTAGCCACTTATGTAACCCTTTTGTGGCGTAATTTCATAAATGAAATAATATTAATTTGTTTCATCATTTTGCCAATGACAAAATATTCTTGATGTTACTTCGATGTGTGCTTTGTTTAATTTAAGCGTTATTTTACCAAAAATTCTTCCAAAATCACATTCTCACTTTGGCTGTACTGTGAGTCGGCATTTGTTTTACGGGCGGAGTCAGCTAAATATATTTGTCTTTCTAGTCTTCCCTCATCATGCGCTCTCACTTTGGGGTTTCATCAGCTACGATCCGCGTGAGTTTGGCGTCATGCCGGCGGAGATCTTGTGCAATAAGATGCAACTGAGCTCCCGTCCTGACGAAGAAGCTCGAAGCATGTATACCTCCCACATATTAATTTTGTAATAAATATTCATAGTGACGATACGGTCACAATACATACGATAAGTAACGCATGGTTGCTCGTTAGCAATGGCGATCTGATGGAGCGAAGCCTAGCACACCTATCCCCGGGGTCCCCGCACCTATTGGACATCCAACAGCATGCCGCGCGAGGTGAGGCGACGGAAGAGCGACGCAACGCTTGGTCTGCAATATCAATCCCCGACACCTTGCTCTCAGAAAGACGTGCGACGGTCTTTCTCATTGATTTCAAGTTTTGTAAATTGAACAATGTGCCCTAGATTTCTATCGTTCCCATTTGAGATTTGGGCTTCACCGATAGCCTTGGTAAGCCTTCGTATACGCTACTGAGTTAATGATATTCGGGTAAGGGGAGATAACGAGGAAGAGATAGAAGATTATAAAATGATCCTGACGAGTGTGAAAAAGGGAAGGGCACAGTGTGGTGTAGGATTGTCCATCAGGAATACTATCGCACGCAGCATAGTTTCTATTAGGCACGTAAATGAGCGAACGATTTGGTAGATTTGGCAGTTGGACGAATCAGGACGAGAATTGTCTCTGTCTGTTCACCATTGGAGGGTGCAGATGCGGAGGAAGTTTGCAACTGTTATGTAGCACTGGGTGACATCATAGTCTGGGTCAAACAGCAACGAGCAGCTGGCCTATTTCAATTCGAGAGTTGGAAAAAGAACTGAAGGATATGAGAAGATGATGGGTAAATGTGGGAAAGGTATGGAAGTTAATAGGAATGGAAAGCGTTTACTGGTCATCTGTCCTAGTATGGGATTAAAATTTATGAATACATTCTTAAAGCATACGGGTATTCACCTCTATGCATACGAGGGTAGGAGCACCAAATCCACAATAGAGTATATCATAACCGTCCGGCTCCATGGCTAAATGGTTAGCGTGCTCTCCTTTGGTCACAGGAGTCCTAGGTTCGATTCCCGGCAGGGTCGGGATTTTAACCATCATTGGTTAATTTCGCTGGCACGGGGGCTGGGTGTATGTGTCGTCTTCATCATAATTTCATCATCATCATCATCATCATCACGACGCGCAGTTCACCTACGGGCGTCAAATATAATGCCTTCGGACACTCCCGGCACTAAAAAGCCATACGCCATTTCATTCTATATCATAACCGACACTGAATTCAAGAAATCTATTAGGAATGTGCGGGTATTCAGGGTATTTGATTATACGGACCTCCATCTGATCTGTACAGAACTAAGTATCTCTAGGCCCGAAAGGACAAGGAAATAAAGTATTGTACAACATGTTCGAACAGGAAAGTGAAGAGTGGTAGACGTCGTTTCACTGTGTAACCTATCCAAGGAATCCAGGTCACAATCTCAAGAAGTGCTTTTAAAACTACCAAATGATGAAAAGATTATCTACGAGTGTTGTTACTGATTGATGATATAAATGTTGTGCAAATTTACTTACAAATTGTTACTCGTATAAAATACTGTAAATATACTGTACGTGTATTTTGTGTTCCATATTGCCCTGATTTTAAATTGGACCCGCAGGAGATGCGAGTTGAAATATAGTTGTACTCCATACGGTTAATGATTGATACTTGACTGGAACCATGTGCTGTTCACTGAGGAAACGGGAAAGAACTTAGAATGCTATAGCAAGTAGCAAGTCACCTCGAGAGTAGCGATCTGAACGTAATGCAGTGCTCCACTTTCTTTGTGTTATCACTGCCGTCATATTTTTCCTGAGAGTTCAATCCTATTGTAAACACAACAGTTGTATCTATTGGCAAGGCTGGTATTGTGATTCGCTGAGCGTGACGGGCTCATTACACCCTCGGGATTCGCCTGTGTTGGCACGAGGTACAGAACGCTTCACAGGCCGCTGCAACTAACGCTCGCAGGTAAACACTGCTGCTCACAGGAGCTAATCATGGACTTCCCCCTTACAACCAATTCTAGGCCTTCAAATATATGTACAGTTTATTTTACACTATTCTCATTCCACAACTATGACATTATATAAATCATATTCAGTACTACTAGGATAATAATCAACATTACATTTATTGCTATAAATTGGGTACTAGTTGCGCCTCTCGAGTGGACAGGAAATTGATACAGTAATAATGTAAGCACTTCATCAATATAGTAGACTCCACGCTTTTGATTCATTAGCTGCGTAGCAACGTTTAACTTGCTTCTGTTTAACCTACTTTAATGTTAAGTAATCGGAAGATAGTGGGTTCGAGCCCCACTGTCGGCAGCCCTGAAGATGGTTTTCTGTGGTTTCCCATTTTCACACTGTAACGGTTCAAATCCCGTTACAAGATGATATCTGCATTTTTATTATTCTATGATTTTATCTGTATTTTATTATTATTATTATTATTATTATTATTATTATTATTATTATTATTATTATTATTATTATTATGTCAGTATTATTATTATGTTATCTGTGATATTGTACTATTATTGTAATTATCCGTTTTATTCAATTTTGCAATTGCCTGTTGCTTGCAAGATTGCACTTAGATGTATACACACATATACGTATGTGTAGTATAACACTCAATACCTGTACAGTGAGAATTGTTGTATACATCAGAGATTGGAAGTGACGTTGTTATATTGCGACACCACTGGCGATTCTGCCAAGTCATCGCCGCGCCTTGGCTATGTCATCGTATTTATTTAGATATGCGCGCACGGAGTCGATCGCCGCGGGGCTATTTCACCACTGGATGTAATATCTGTCGCGTAGGTGGGAGTATGTCATTGTTATTTCTGGAGATTACGTAGCTGTGTCAACCAACGTCTATATAAGGTGGATGCACATTGTAGCGTCAGTCATTACTTATACGGATGCAGTACAGTGAAGTAGTCTACTAGATCAAGAGGCCTTAAGTGGTCAGCCAACCAGTGTGAACGAGAGATGGTGAAGACTCAGTGAGCCATTATTGGTCATTGAGAGAGTGAGACCAAATGGTTGGTCCGTCACTTAGTGGAAGACGCGGACGCAAGGCTTACCAAGGAGTCAGAGAGGGCAACCCTGGACCTACCAAGAGGTCATACCATATTGACTTACAAAGAAGTCAGATGATATGGAGAAGAAACAGTCTCAAGGATGTATCACCACGTTAGGCGTGACACATCTACAGTAAACACCAGAGCAATGGATTACGTCGTAATTACACTCAAAGTGTTAAAGGTACAGTCAAGTGAATCAGTGAGGGAAATATTTCGTATAAATTGTTAAATGTCCGGTCAAGAAGAATTCAAATTCATGCCTAGTTTCTTTCAGTTGCAATGTCATAATTTCATATTTTCATCTGTTTTATCGCAACAAGACTCACTATTTTTTTGATATATTATTTAAAGAATATATATTGTTCTATCAAACGAATTCATAGTTTCATTTCTTTGACAGTAAAATATCTTAACCTCAAAATTAATGGGGAAACCGAACGCCAATCTCCTTTTCCCAGAAATTATATGGTATGTTGTCAAAAGTAAGCTTATTACCTTACACCCTAGAGATGGTCAAGAGTCTCATTCTATTATTGCTGTACTGAGTGACAGCTGGCGCCCTTCAAATAACGTATGTGTAAGTAAGCAGGTAACAAGTAAGTGTGAGTACAAGGTTCGACGAGTGTGTATTTTATTTAATGAATGTTAATTTTCATAATTTCCATTATAAATGCAGATATTCATAATTTCAAGTTAAATCCAGATTTATATAATATTTGTAAATTAGTCAGCAATTCAGGAACATGTTTTCAACACCAGGCAAATGCCGGGGCTGTACCTTAATTAAGGCCACGGCCGCTTCCTTCCAATTCCTAGACCTACATTTCGTAAATATATTTTTGTACATTTTCACTTTGTTCCATGTAATACCTTACGCCTTTGTGAAATGCAAAATAAGTAACAATTGATTCCATTTATATTTATGTTTAATTATGTGGTAAATTATGAGTATTTTAAATGTATTAAGCCGCAATTCATTTCACGCATACAGTAGAGTCTCGCTCAACCGACCTTCGCTTATCCGACACTCCGTGTTATCCGACGCTGGTAGTCTTAATATCCGACGCTGGTAGTCTTAATTTGAACTTTAGGTGGATGCAATTCTGGGACACGAGGTGTGGAGGGTGCGACTGTGGGACAAGCCCTGTCAGTCATGCGGTAGGATTGTACAATGTAGTATTGGTTGGGTGCGGATGTTATAGTTTTCATATCCTCTGTGAGTATGGCGAGTAAACGTAAGAGAGTGATTGTTTCTGTGGAAGACAAGTGGAGTGGGTTAAAGAGACTGGACAAAGGGGAAACGCTTCAAAAAATGGCTTCAGAATATGGTGTTGGACGTGTTACAGTGGGAGACTGGAAACATACGAAGGAATAAATTGAAAAGTGGTGCTCTGCCAGAGCAACAAGTGATGCACTGACAATTAGAAAAAACAATGAAAAATGTGAGTACGAAGAAGTAAGTGAAGCACTATTTCTTTGCTTCACTAAAAACCAGGAAAAGGGCTTGTCAATATCTGGCCCCATTCTGCAAGAAATGGCGGTGTATATCCAGAAGGAGTTTACTAAAGGGACCCTAATTTTACTGCCAGTGCTGGGTGGCTTGATCGGTGGAAGAAACGGTACGGCATTGGGCAGCTTAATATCTGTGGAGAAAAACTGTCAGCTAAATCCGATGAGGTTGTGAAATTTAAAAGACAATTTCAAGAAATAATTCTTGCTGAAGGATTATCCGGTGATCACATTTTTAATTGTGATGAGACTGGGCTGAATTTCAAGATGCTGACATCAAAACTCTTGCAGCCCAAGCCAAGACGTCTGCACATGGCTACAGGCGTAGTAAGGAAAGAGTACTGCATCTACTGTACAATTGAATTAATAAGACAATAAATAGAGTCCCCTTAAAACATAGTACATAATACAGTATAGCCTTCCTGTTTGTTTTAGTTCATTTTCAAAGTTATTCCGTATTATCCGACATTTTCGGTGATCCGACGTACTCCAGGTCCCGTTTAAGTCGGATAATCGAGACTCTACTGTATATATATATATATATATTCAATTAGGTAACAAATTTAAGCAGTTTCAAAGAGTTTTCCATTTTCAGAACGGACCGTAGATCTCGGGGCAGGGGAGTCCTTCTAGCCGTTAAATTCAAATGGCACGCTAACCTACGTACTTATTTAAGTAGTGACTGTGAAGCTATTTGGGTAGACATGAAATTTCAGCATTTGTTTTCGTATACCCGACTATTCTTGCAGTAAGAACTAAATTCTGCTTAAATCGTCCACTCACATTCTCTTTTCCTAACTCTAAATATTTTCCGTTTGTAGCTTGTGGCCTCAGGAAAGTACGTAGTAAATTCTAACTCCAACGGTTGCGTACCAAAATAGACGATTATTCAAGTACGTCACAACGACCTACATATAGACTGTGATTTATATCGTATATACAAAATTTTCTCTCTTCTGTAATGGAAGCCATTAATATGAATCCTAATGTAATTGTACTGGGTGACTTCAACCTCTCTATATCTTGGAATTCCACTGCGCAATGTGTCCCTTCTAATAGTCTCGACAAGAGGTATCTTGACCATTATATTACGGGCCTAGGCTTCCAACAGTACGTCCTTCAGAACATCTGTGGGGGGGGGGGTAGTCTTCTTGACTACCTGCTCTGCTCCGTTGAGCCTTCAGTTATTTCTGTGGGACGAAATATTTTTAAATCGAACCACAAGTCAGTAGAGCAACATTCTCTATTGCCCCTTCCCGCCCCACGAAAAGTCATCGACCCTATACCAGGAACTGTGTACCCATGTGACGAAAGGTTGAACGGCAGGCTGTCAATCACACCCTCTCTTCTACCCTGGCACTTGCTGCAAGTGGGTGAAGTCCAAGAAGCAGTGGACCTGTTCTATGACTGGACTCGGGCTGTGATCCGTGACCTTGTTCCAAACTCGTAAAGCATCCGCCAGATGCCCACCCTGGAAGAAAAGTGACACTAAAATTGCAGAAATTGATAAAACGAAAGCCTGGAAAGACTGTAAAAAGTCACCTTCTGAAGCCAGCTATAAAACTTTTTCTGAACTTTGCAAACGCCATAAACAGCTTCTAACACGGGATTACGAGGACTACATAAACTCCTCCTGCCTAGAAGTGAGAAGTAATAGCAAAAGATTCTGGTCTCTGATAAACAGCAGGAAAAATTCAAAGTGTGTGCCGGACACAGTGACTTGGGGTGATAATTTAGCCAGCGGTAGTAATAGACCGGAAATTTTAAACGATTACTTTGCGTCTAATTTTGTTGCACCTGTTCAGTTCCCAGATTTTCCGTGTATTGATTCTGTTCCTTCTCATACTCTCAGTAATCTTTCCACCTCTGACTCAGAAGTCTATTCTTTACTTTCCTCCCTGCCAGAAAATAAACCTACTGGTCCGGATGGTGTCAGTCCTGTCTTCCTTAGGAATACCGCTACGACTCTTGCCCATCCTATTGCTGTTATATTTAACCGTTACTTCTCAGCGGGCTACTTTCCTGACGATTGGAAAATCGCTAACATCACTCCGGTTTTTAAAAGTGGAAAGAGGTCTGATGTCAGAAACTATCGTCCGATTTCTATATTACCCACACTGTCACTCATCTGTGAAAAGATTATCCACCAGCGCCTTCATTCTTTCACACTTCCTTATATATCGTCCCAGCAGCATGGTTTTCTTCCTGGCAGCTCCTGCCAAACTAATCTGGCTGTTCTTCTCCATCGTGCAACATCTGCTCTTAATGGCGGTTCTCAGCTTGACGTGTGCTACATTGATATTGCAAAGGTGTTTGATACCGTAGACCACGCACTTATTTCCTATAAACTCTCAGAACGTTTTAATATCCATGGTCGCTTCCTAACACTCCTGCAGAGCTTCCTCAATGCCAGAACTAAGCGTGTGGTTCTTGATGGGTTCAGTTCGACTCTTTTTATGGTATATTCTGGCGTCCCACGGGGCAGTGTCCTAGGTCCGCTTCTTTTTGTCTTAATTATTGACGATCTCATTAATACTAGGCCTATATCCTCCGTTTCTTGTGAAATTCTACTATTTGCAGATGACTGTAAAATATTCAAACAAATCGATTCCTTATCAGACGTAAACTCCTTACAGAGTGGGCTTAATTCACTCTCTGAATGGTGCTCCACATGGCATCTTAAGCGTAATCCTACCAAGTGTTCCACTATTTAGATGGCGCTTCGTAAATCCCTTATTCTTAGTAAATACTCCCTCCTCGGTAACCCGTTCCCAACTCTAACAGAACAAAATGACTTAGGAGTGTTGTTTGACAGTAAATTGTTCTTTGTCCCCCATATACAAAAGATAACCTCACGAGCAATATCACTTCTCGATTTGTTGTATAGATTTTCTGACATCACAGATATCCACGCCCTCCGAGCCTACTATGTATCTTGCATCCTACCGATTATTGAAATCGCCTCTCCCATTTGGTCTACCTCTTCACCCACTAATCTGAATCACATTGACCGCGTGCAGTCATTCTTCTGTGCCATTGTTAGAGCCAGAGTATGTGATTGTCGAAACTTGAGCAGTAATCAGATACTGGCCAAGTTAAACCTTAGCCCGTTATCTAGTCGCAGGAAAGTAGCCGACCTTAGATTCCTATATAACGCTGCTAACGGTTTATTTCGTTCTCCTGAACATGCATCCTTCTTTTCCTTACATGTTCCAACTCGTCAATCCAGGATTAATCTGCCCCTTCTCATTCCGTATTCCCGCCTCTCTCTCGTCAAAGAAGTTTATTTATCCGCATACCAACCCTCCTTAATTCATTGTCTTCTGACAGGAACTTGGACGTTTTTCCTTCGCATGCCTCTGTTAATCGATTCTTCCTTAACCTAGTGCGTTTTCTTCATATTCCTTTTTGTTCTTCTCATTGCTGTTCCCTCTTTTGTACATAATGCAATATTTATTTATTTATTTATTTATTTTGTACTGTACTATACCGTTACTTATGTGTTACGTCTGTATTTATCTTACTGTGCCTAGCTATAAATTCTTCTCTTCGTTTTGCGTTCAATCTTCAGTTTTCCTCATTGTTTCTTTTTCCTTTATGTTTATGGTTAATTGTGTCTCTACAGTTATTTTGTTATTTTGTTAGTTTTTAATTTTTCTCTATTCTTATCATTAGATGTTTTTCCTTCATTGTTCTTACATTTATTTTGTTTATGCTTGACTTGTGCTACTCTATTGTAAGTACATTTTTCATTGCGGAACTCTGTAATTCGGCTTCTCGCTGTTTTGGTTCCCCAAGTAAATAAAAATAAATAAATAAAGATATCACTAAAGGATCCCTTAAATTTTGGTGCTGATGATGATTATGATGGTAATAATAACAGTTAACAATTGTTTTAACGTTGAAAATAATTTCTTCGTTGTTCGACGTAGATAACTAGAATAACAATCTACTTGATCGAACCCTACGTAGCCTAACTAAAAGATTTTCGTGATATATAAATTTACCACTTACCACAAGAGAACACCTACTCATTACACTAATAAAAATATATTTTTTACGCAAACGTATAGGCAAAGTTTCGACAAAACTTACATTACGGCAAAATACGATGCTGCTCTCAGCCAGCCTACACGGTCATACATTTAGTACGCCACAGAACTGACATATATCACTCACTTCACTGCACATATAGAAGTAACTTTGTTAGTATCGCACACTTTCACTACTGAAATCTTGCGTGGCTAACTCCTCAGGGCAGACCGGTCCGTGAGTAAGTCTATCAAAAGCGAAATCTAATGTGGATACAATAATAGTGCAGGAGATGCATAGCTTACGTGGAAAAGCGAAATCTGAGGTGGATATAATAGTAGTGTGGGAGATGCATAGCTTTCGTGGAATAAGAACCATATTGGTGTAAAATATATTTATTCAGCTTAGGCGTGGTTAAATAGAGCACATAACACTGAAAATTCACTTCAAAATTTGACCATATCATGGGGACCACGCCCAATTGACTTACAACTTCGACAGCTCTCGGGCCACTATGAGTGTGATTTTGCAGTCTATCGCTCTCGAAGCTATGCAAAGTCCCTGTTCCAAAAGCGAGTCCGAAGACTATGATTTGAGTACTAGTAATGTAACGAAAGACACCGCACACACTTACATTTCCCCATAAATTTGAGATTTACAGAACACATAACATATATTCCAACCCACGCAAATCTTAAGACCATTAGCATTTAGAACAAATTATTATTATTATTATTATTATTATTATTATTATTATTATTATTATTATTATTATTATTATTATTATTATTATTATTATTATTACACTGAAGAAAATGGAAATTGCAACACGCAGAAGGAGTGGTGCTATATTGCTGCAATTGAACATGCAGGACGAGTGTTCGGTTGTGTTTCGATGATTACAAGGACCTGAAAGTTTGGACAACAATCAATAAAGGATGTGCCCACCACGAGCTGCAATACATTGATAAATTCGTCCCGGCATGGAGTCAATAAGGCCCTGGATCGCTTCCTGAGGAATTGTAGCCCATGCTTGTTGCACTGCACGGGTCAGTTGTTCCAGATTTGTGGGTGGCTGAGGACGGTTGGCCAGTTGTCTACCCATCATGTCCCACACATGCTCAATAGGACTGAGGTCCGGGGATCTGGCGGGCCATTCTAAGGTTGCGATGTCGTGGAGAGCTTCTCTGGAGATGCGTGCAGTGTGAACCGGGGCATTGTCAGGCTGAAACATCCCATTAGCAACGTTCGCCATCTGAAGGACAACCACTGGATTGAGTACCCTATCAACGTACTGTCGAGCAGTCATCGTGCCCTCAACAAGCACTAATTGTGATTTCACATTAAAGCCAATCGCTCCCCAGACCATAATGCTTGGTGTTGGCCCTGTGTACCTCACGACAATAAGATCTGGGCGGCCCCTCTCCCCGGTACGTCGGCGCACACGATTCCGGCGATCACTGCAGGCAAGAGAGAAGCCCGATTCATCACTAACGACGACCCTATGCCATTCGTCGACCCACGTCGATCTTTCTCGACACCCGGCCAGCCTTACACGTCACTCTTGTGGGGTCAAGGGAACACATTCTGCAGGGACACGGGCTCGTAAGCCAGCTGCACGCAGGCGATTACCAACTGTTTGTTGTGTAACGTGGGGTGCCACAGCTGCTCGAATTTGCGCTGCTGTTGCATGGGGTTCCATCCGGGCCATCCGAATGATGCGGCGATCCTCTCTTACAGTTGTCTGTCGCGCTGGGCCTGTGCCAGGTCTACGAGTGTGGGTACCTTCATTTGACCACTGCTGCCATACACGTTGTACCGTAGATGCCTGTCGGCCAACACGTGCAGCGACAGTCCTTAGCGATAATCCAGCCTCACACAGCCCAATTATCCGAGCCCTCTCAAACGGCGACAGTTGTTTGACGGGGGACACTTCACTGCACAGACTGCAAGTCAACTACGCTACACCAGAGTCCGTATACTGGAGTTGATTCCTCCGCGACCAATCACGTGGGGAGACCTGTAGCAACAACCCAATGGGTCTGAAACTTTCATCATTTACATACCTATATGGCATCGTTCCATATCTTGAAACTCAACACAAACGACCAATGCCTTCATGGTGTTGCAATTTCCATTTTCTTAAGTGTATTATTATTATTATTATTATATTATTATTATTATTATTATTATTACTATTATTATTATTATTATTATTATTATTATTATTTTAAAAATCAGAAATAATCTTAAAATTATCTTGTTGAAACCTTGAATTACCTGAACATTTTAATTTTATTTCATATACACAACCCTCTATATATGTTTTGACCAATTAATTAACTTGGGGTTTAGTTCTTGTGTTTCATACCAGATTATATTTGATCCTGTATGGAAAGAAATAGATAATACTATATACTTGACCAGCAAGCATTCTTCGGGGAGGCTTCTTTAGAGTTACCGCGGAGTTCTAGAAGAATCGTGTTTGGTCCGGACAAGGAAATGAATGAATATGAAGTTCATCTCAATCAGAGGTAATCAACATACGGCCCACGAAAACATTTTATTTGGCCCTCTTGCCAAGTTTTGATAAATGGGCTTGCCTGACTGAATATCTCAAACGGTTGAGTGCTGGTCTTCAGACTCCAAGTTTGCAGGTTCAATCCTGGCTCAGTCCGGTGGTATTTGAAGGTGCTCAAATACACCATCTTCGTGTCGATAGATTTACCGGCACGTAAAATAACTCCTGCGGGACAAAATTCCAGCACTTCAGCGTCTCCAGAAACCGTAAAAGTGGTTAGTAGGACGTAAAACCAATAACATTAATATTGTAATCGGCTTAAGTTTCAGGGTACGACTTTTATAGTGACCGAAAATTCTACCAGAAAAAACACATTGCTTTAATTTGCGGTTTTTTTGTTTCCTAGTGGTTTAACGTCGCACTAACACATCGAAGGTTTTCGGTTTTGCAAGGATGGGAAATGTCTAAGAATGGGAAGGTAGCGACTGTGGTTTCATTTAAGGTACGTGAAAAATGAGAAACCACGACGGAAAACTGTCTTCAGGAGTACGGACGCATGGTGAGATTCGAACCAACCACCCATCTCCCGAATGCTAGCTCACAGCTACGTGACCCTAGCCACACAACCAACTCACTCTGTTTTACAGGAGAAGGAGATAAGACTGTAAGAAGAATATCAGAATATCAGAATTTTTACTGTACTGTAGAAATGTTCTATGTCGGTGCGACGTAAGGCAAATAGCAAAAAAAGAGAGAAAAAGAAACGTTCTAAGATGTATATTCCTACTTTAAAAGCAGACAAGAAACACTTTACCAGTTGCAGATTGCTCGGACAGTGGCAGGCCTGCCTGCATTCCACTTGGGATTAGATCGAGCTCTCCTAGGACATCCAAACGAAATGTCCAGTTTACACCAAGAAAACGTTTTGGGAGGTTTATAGTACTTTACTGTGACCCAACATTATTTCTAACCACTCATATTTAAAGGTATTTTAATATTTTGCTTGCGAAAATGTCCCTTTCCAAATGTACAAAAGTGAACGGTGTGAGCCATGTTTTTTAAGAAAAATGGAGTGAAGACTGTTTTTGTATCAAGAACTGTTGGAAAGTAATGTGTCGATTATGTAAAGAAAATATTTCAGTTTTTTGAAATTGCAGTACATTAGGCGCCGTTATGACTTCAAGCACAAGGCTGTACAGTATATAAAATATACGATGGTAGTGTTACGGAAGGAAAGGATTTAAAATTTAATGACAGGTCTCATTGCTAAAAGCAAATTATCACGGTGGAAAACGTAGCTGCAGTTCACGCTGTTTATAGAACTACCGAGCGAGTTGGCCGTGCGGTTAGGAGCGCGCAACTGTGAGCTCGCATCCGGGAGATGGTGGGTTCGAACCCCACTGTTGGCAGCCCTGAAGATGGTTTTCCGTGGTTTCCAGTTTTCACACCAGGCAAATGCTGGGGCTGTACCTTAATTAAGGCCACGGCCGCTTCCTTCCCATTCCTATGCCTTTCCTGTCCCATCGTCGCCATAAGACCTATCTGTGTCGGTGCGACGTAAAGCAACTAGCAAAAATGAAAGTTATGGAGCTGAAAATTTATTAGCCAGGAAAGGAAAACAATTTTCGGATGGGGAGTTTTTGAAGAACTGTAGAGTATCCTGTAACAGCATAAGTGTGTCTTGAAAAGAAACTGATTAATTCGATCACTTCATCGCGGAGCACATTGACGAGAACAGAAAATCTCGGGCTAATTTGTAATCCGAACTGAGCGAAAAATAAAAATAAAAATATTTGAGTCCTTTTCCTTAGTTCTGGGTGACAGTAATGTCGTCCATGACATTTTTAATTTTTTGTCGTGGCGTTGACAAAGCATGCGAATTTACTGAGGAGCTGGCATCTTTCAGAACTACAATGGCGAGGATTTGTTTTTCCTACCGAGTGAAACATTGAAGGATCTCAATTTAGGAGGGGATGGACTAGCATCAGTAACAAAAAGTAGAGCAAGAAATATGAGTGTATAGAAATCAGATTAATTCGAATATTTTCTTTATATAAAAGCATCGTTTTCCAACTGTTCTTGATGCAAAATGAACTTTTTTTTGCTATTTACTTTACGACGCACCGACACAGATAGGTTTTATCGCGACGATGGGATAGGAAAGGGCTAGGACTGGGAAGGAAACGGCCGTGGCCTTGATTTGCCTGGTGTGAAAATGGGAAATCTCGGAAAATCATTCTCAGGGCTGGCGACAGATGGGTTCGAACCCACTGTCTCCAGGATTCAGGCTCATAGCTGCGCGCCTCTAACCGCACGGCCAACATGCCCGGTTCAAAATGAACTTACAGTACTAACAGAAATACTGATATACCTCTTTAATGACACTAAATTATTGATCAATAACTGCTATGTGGAAAAGTATTGATTTTACAACATATGATGGACACAGTGAGAGCTATAATTATGTATAGGACTCATCCACTGATAATTTCATTCATTTCTGGCTCAAATTGATTCTCAGTATGGCGATGCAATTTATCGCAGCAAGATACACTGTGCTAATCGTGATAATATTTTGATACGCCCCTTTCAACTTCGTAAGTAAGCACATTTATGAACATTAAACAGAAGGAAATAGCAGAATTATGGTATGAGAACTGGAGGTCGGTTTTAGCAACACTCACAGATTTTATATTTTGAATACGAAATTTCAAGGGAAAGGTAGGCTTTCAAATGAAGTGTATAGTTATGCGTTAGCGTTCCAAAACAAACTGAAATTATTAAGCAATTAGAGAAGGGTCCGCCTCTGTGGTGTAGTGGTTAGCGAGATTAGCTGCCACCCCCGGAGGCCCGGGTTCGATTCCCGGCTCTGCCACGAAATTTGAAAAGTGGTACGAGGGCTGGAACGGGGTCTACTCAGCCTCGGGAGGTCAACTGAGTAGAGGTGGGTTCGATTCCCACCTCAGCCATCCTGGAAGTGGTTTTCCGTGGTTTCCCACTTCTCCTCCAGGCGAATGCCGGGATGGCACCTAACTTAAGGCCACTGCCGCTTCCTTCCCTCTTCCTTGCCTATCCCTTCCAATCTTCCCATCCCTCCACAAGGCCCCTGTTCAGCATAGCAGGTGAGGCCGCCTGGGCGAGGTACTGGTCATACTCCCCAGTTGTATCCCCCGACCAAGAGTCTGAAGCTCCAGGACACTGCCCTTGAGGCGGTAGAGGTGGGATCCCTCGCTAAGTCCGAGGGAAAAACCGAACCTGGAGGGTAAACAGATGATGATGATGATGATGATGATGAATTAGAGAAGGGCTAGTTCCCACACTTTTCATGTTTCACAGGGTCCAACGAATGCATCGCCGTAGTCACTTCATAACAACACTGTCAACGTAGGAGCAGACAACATGGAAAGCAACCGTCAAGAACAGCGCTATACGACTTGGTTCCTATGGACAGAAGGCGTAACCACTGCAGAAATTTATCGGCGCTTGGTGGCAGTCTGTGGAGAACATGCTGTACGTCGTCACGGAAAACAGTTTACAACTGGGTGGAATGTTAGAAAACAGGGCGCACATCGGTGGACAAGGGAACCAGTTCTGGAAGGAATGTGACAGTGTCAACACTTGCCAACATTGCCCGAGTCGAACAGGCTATCCAAAGAAACAAATGCATACATTTATGGAAATGTAGACAGCCACGGGAATTAGCCGAAACACCCAGCAGCGGATCGTGCACGGCCACTTACAGTTGGGGAAGGTGTCATCCAGGTGGGTGCCTAGATTCTTGTCTGGAGACAAAAAGCAGAGGCGTGTGGACGTGTGCAGAGAACTTTTGCAACGCCATGATCAAGATACAGCCGACTTCATGGCTAGGCTTGAGACTGGTTTTGAGACATGGCTCCATTACCATGAGCCACAACAACAATCGATGTAATGGAAGCATAGGGGCAGTCCACCGCCAAAGAAATGTGACTATCACCTGTTCGGGTACATGAAGAAACCTCTGCGTGGTCGCCGTTTTGCGGATTTTGCAGAACTGGGCACAACTGTCAAGGCACGGGTACGCAGCTCCCAGAAAGAATGATTTCAGGAAGGTCTTGAGAGTCTGACACGTCGATGGCAAAAGCGCATACAGTTACAAGGAGATTATGTTGAGAATGTGGACGTAACATCCGATGTGTAATGTACTTCATTTGGGTAGAAAAATAATAAAGTGTAAAACAATATAGTACTCCCTTCGCACTTTACTTCGTGCCCTTGTAACTGGTGTTGCGAACTTTCCGTATGAATGTAATTAGCTTTCCATTTCATGAAATTAGGCTCGTATAATAGAAGTATATTCATCCAAAAAATTGTTATTTATGAGGATAGTGAGTTATGATGATCTTATCGTGTTATTTTGGTCTCAGCAAATCAAATCTACTAGGCCTAACAATGTTAGAAGCGCAATGGCGTTACTGTATCTAAATTTTTAGTATCTTAGGTGTTAAAACTAATTCCTTGTTTTAAACATGTCCTAGGATGGGATTTTTCCTTTTACGAATTCTTCTTTCTTTCATGTAAACTAAGAATTTTTAATTTTTTGGATTGTAGCGTAAAGTATTTGATCTAGTATTTATTTCAAGAACATCGCAACATTGCTTCGAATTTTATTGAATAGCAGAATACTGTAAAATATTTCTAGATTTTCACTCATTTAAAATATTTCTTAATTCATATTTCGTTCCTTTTTTAAATCGTATTTCCATATTTGGTACAAAAATCTTGTATTTCCGTAATACTATATTGTACCACCTAAGCATACCTCTCCTTGCCCAGCATGCCCATGTTTATACAGGGTTTTAGGTGTATACCTGCAGATATTTCTTCTAGCAATAGAGAACGATGTGACGAACCACTATATATCAAACTTTTAGTAATCCTCGGAAGTTATTTTCGAGAGCAAAAAGATACGATGCTTTTAGAATAGGTAGTATGCCTTGTTCTTGTGAATGAATAGCTTCCCTTTGAGAACAGGCGAGTCACGCGCCATTCGTACCAAACTGGTTTCTGTTTATGTTTACAAGCAAGTGTGCTACGGTAACAGCTGAACGCTACCAATGCAATGCACGAGATGTTACGTAACATACTTGTCAAACTAGTTTTATGTTTAAGAGCCACTGAGCTACGATGACAGCTGAAGGTGGCTACTACAGTAGTGTATGCCATATTACGTTACATTCTCGCCAGACTGGGTTCGTTGTTGTCAGTATTTAGTTTCCGTCTTAGGGGCTTCAGACAACCCTGGTCATCGGTTTCGGACCCTGAAGATGTACCGAATTCTCAGCATCAATACTGGTTCATTTGCTGTTTTGTCATTTAGGGGATTGGGTTATCTGTGGTCATCAGCCCCGTTGTCTAGTGAGTATGGAAACGACCTGAAAACCTGTATCGGTGCGGGACCTGTACGACTGATATAATTATTGGTTGGGATAAGCGCGCCGGGACGTGAAATACGGTACGATCCCCGTTGTGCATTGCGTAAAGGTAGAAGAAAGATGGCAGTTCCTTACGCCAACGAAAGCAGTCATGGGATGCCCAAATGAGTAGCATCGGAATTGAATTATCGAAACACATCGAGCGTTTAGTTTCAAATGAATAATGGACATGTTATACAACTAAATAAATTAAACGTACCTATATCTGGTGCCTCCTTCCGGGCTGAGTGGCTCTGACGGTTGAGGTGCAGGCCTTTTAACTCCAACTTCTGGCCCAGTCCGGTGGTATTTGAAGGTGCTGAAATACACGTCAGCCTCGTGTCGGCAGATTTTCTGGTACATAAAAAGAACTCGTGCGGGACTAAATTCAGGCACCTCAGCGTCTCAGAAAACCGTAGAAGTAGTTTTTTGCTATTTTGCTTTACGTCGTACCGACACAGATAGGTCTTTTTGCTAGGGGCTTTACGTCGCACCGACACAGATAGCTCTTATGGCGACGATGGGATGGGAAAGGCCTAGGAGTTGGAAGGAAGCGGCCGTGGCCTTAATTAAGGCACAGCCCCAGCATTTGCCTGGTATGAAAATGGGGAAACAACGGAAAACCATCTTCAGGGCTGCCGACAGTGGGGCTCGAACCCACTATCTCCCGATTTCTGGATACTGGCAACACTTAAGCGACTGCAGCTATCGAGGTCGGTGTAGAAGTAGTTAGTGGGACGTAAAGCAATTAACGTTATAATAATTATTATTATTATTATTATTATTATTATTATTATTATTATTATTATTATCAGGTAATTAAAAGCTGAAATACGTGGAAGAAAATAGTAAAATACGTGTGGTTTAAGAGGAAACAAGATGAAATGTATGTCACGTGAGTTAGCATCGGACGCAGTAGTTACCTATAGATAAACTATGCGTAAGACGAGAACCAGGTCAAGCTCGTGGGGATGAGTCAGCTGTAATCTCGTATTGTGTATAAACATCAAACATACACATCAACAAATCTAAGAAACATAATCAAGGTTACACGTTAGAGACATGTAGCTATTAACCTGAACGCCAGGCCGACGGTCGCTTTCATGAGTACAGATGAGTTATCAAATTATACACAATCCACAGATGTCGAAGGTATCTAAGAAGATTCCGCCACAACTATATTACATTTTACTATGATAGTGCTAATAACAAATGGCAGCATCTATTGGCTTTACGTCGCACCTGCACAGATAGGCATTATGGCGACGATGGGACTGGAAAGGGCTAGGACAGGGAAGGAAGCGGCCGTGGCTTTAATTAAGGTACAGCCCCAGCATTTTCCTGGTGTAAAAATGGGAAACCACGGAATACCATCTCCTGGGCTGCCGAGAGTGGGGTTCGAGCCCACTATCTCACGAATAATGGATTGCTGTCTTAATGTCATCGGCCCTTAAAACGCAAATTGTCCTCTGTTTTAACTCGTAGTGAATAAAAAACAAAATATAAATTGCTCGAAGCCTTTCCCGATAGATTCATGAAGAGCGACCCGTGTTCTGTTCTGCCACACGATACACTAGCAGCATATCATGGTATTCGTGGTATTCATACACTGGCATTATTCAAATAATACTACTGCTGCTACTACTATGAAGTAACTCGCGTACTAGTACGGACGATAATTCGCATCTCTGACAGCTGTTATTCAGGTCAAGGTCAGACAGACCGGTTTCATGTAGGGGCGGGGAACCCGTCCAGCCACATCCCCGTCGCTAGGTACAGCAGACAACCGAATCGGCACGAGACACGTTTAGTGCTTTTGTCGAACTGCTTACGTGGAATATTCTCCCACAGTGCGATTTCAATATCATGGTCTTTTGGGAGTGCAACTCGCCGTATGCAGAAACATCCCGCGTTGACGTCTATGTAAATAAAGTTTATTACGTCAACGAAAGAATGCATGGGATATGATTTCCAAGTGAGTAGTATCGGAACTGAAATGTCAAAACACATCGAACGTTTTACTTCATACCAGTAAGGGACATGTTATGAACATAAATTAATTAAACGTACCTTCCTTTCATGCTTCCAACCGAAGAGAACATGTTTAAATGTAAATGAAAGCCTTCTAGCTTACTGCTGATTTTGCAGTGCCTATTAAACGTATCAAAATAAACGTTGCCAGGCTAAGTGGCTCAGACGGTTCAAGCACTGGTTTCATGAACTTAGCAGGCTCGATCCTGGCTCAGTCCGCTGGTATTTGAAGGTGCTCAAATACGACCGCTTCTGATCGGTAGATTGCAGGCACGTTAAAGAATATCTGTGGGCAAAATTTCGACACCGCGCGTCTCCATTGGCACGTAAAGATGTATTATTATTATTATTATTATTACTGGGCGAGTTGGCCGTGCGATTAGGAGCGCGCAGCTGTCAGCTTGCATCCGTCGAAACGCCACTAACAATATTATTATAAAAACTGTGTTAGTCTATTATTACTAACTATTATGAAAATAAAAGTTAATCGCCCCACTCAAACTTCGTAGCTCGTAATCTGTCAGAAAACACTGAAGAAAATAGTGAACTTTTAACAGGTCCGAATTATTAATAATATTAGACCTATAATTGCAGACATGTCTCCGAAATTACCGAAACATGTACTTACAAATTGTTTTACGTCGCACCGACACAAACAGGTCTTACGGCAACGATGGGAGAGAAAAGGGATACAAGTGGGAAGGAAGCGTTCGAAGTCTAATAAAGGTACAGTCCCAGCATTTCCCTGATGTGAAAATGGGAAACTACGATAAACCATCTTCCTGGCTGCCGACAGTGGAGTTCGAACCCACTATCACTAGAATACAAGCTCACAGCTGCGCGCCCCTAACCACACGATCAACTTACTCTAAGCTCCAATGGCGGTCTGAGTAGCTCGGACGATAGAGCGCTGGTCTTCTGATCCCATCTTGGCAGGTTCGATGGCGGCTCAGTTCGGTGGTATTTGAAGGTGCTGAAATACGCCTGTGTCGTGTCTGTGGATTTACTTGCATTTAAAAAAGTATTGCGGTACAAAATTCTGGCACTTCAGCGTCTCCGAAAACCGTGAAAATTAGTTAGTGAAACGTTAAGATATTAGTAGTAGTAGTAGTAACATTATTATTACGGAATTTTTAATTAAACGGGTCCGTTACATTACCTATCGGCACTTACTGTCCAGTAATTAGCCTTCTGTCCACCTCTGTGGTATAGTGGTTAGTGTGATTAGCTGCCACCCCCCGGAGGCCCGTGTTCCATTCCCAGCTCCGCTACGAAATTTGAAAAGTGGTACCAGGGCTGCAACGGGGTCCATTAAGCCTCGGGAGGTCAAATGAGTAGAGGTGGTTCGATTCCCACCTCAGCCATCCTGAAAGTGGTTTCCCGTAGTTTCCCACTTCTCAAGGCAAATGCCGGGATGGTACCTAACTTAAGGCCACGGCCGCTTCCTTCCCTCTTCCTTGTCTATCCCTTCCAATCTCCCCATTCCCCCGCAAGGCCCCTGATCAGCATAGAACGTGAGGCCGCCTGGACGAGGTACTGGTCATTCTCCCCAGTTTTATCCCCCGACCCAATGTCTCACGCTCCAGGACACTGCCCTTGAGGCGGTAGAGGTGGGATCCCTCGCTGAGTCCGGAAACCAACCCTGGAGGGTAAACTGATTAGGAAAAAGAAGAATAAGCCTTCTATTAGAAATGCCCGGCGGCAATTCCACAGTAGACCGAGCTCGATAGCTGCAGTCGCTTAAGTGCGGCCAGTATCCAGTATTCGGTAGATAGCAGGTTCGAACCCCACTGTCGGCGGCCCTGAAGATGGTTTTCCGTGGTTTTCCATTTTCACACCAGGCAAATGCTGGGGCTGTACCTTAATTAAGGCCACGGCCGCTTCCTTCCCACTCCTAGCCCTTCCATGTCCCATCGTCGCCATAAGACCTATCTGTCTCGGTGCGACGTAAAGTAACTAGCAAAACAAATCCACAGTAGCTATTTTTCCTTCGAGCAATGTTCACGCATAGTTGCAGCTACGGTTTTTGAAATCTGTCTCATTAATAACAGTATGACTGAATACTTACAGCCTTTTCTTTCAGTGTCCACCGTTCTTTCATTGACCTGAATAGTTTGTGAATAAGCATAGAATACTCGCATTGTCTATTGTCAGAAATTCATCGTAGACTGTCGCAATAAGAGCACAGAAATGTTGCGTTCATTTTCCATTTACTTATTAACTATTTCCTTTTATTTTGTCAGCTTGGATCACTGAGTAATGCCATTGACGTCTAAAAAATCACACACAACTACACAATACTTGATTCGCATGTATGTGCTGGTACGTATCTTCGAGGTCACTGTAAGAATTCTGTGCACATTTCACACAGAGTACCCTAGACCGCTTTTCAAGTACAGCAAGTGGCTTGGCACGTGAGTCATCATCTCCTACTTGCCAAGACTTTAGGGGAAGTACACAACAACATGCGTTGGCCTGCGATAAGAAACAGGTTCAACAAGCCCTATACTCTGCTACTGTACTTCCACAACGCGTGGACAGAATGACGTAACAGGCATATCTTGCTATGGCCGTTCAAAACACATTAGGTCCTGAAATATTTGGCTCAGTTATGGGCAAACTAATAGGACAAGGTAAAAAGTACATAGCATATATTGTGAGATGTATTTTTCTTTGCCGTCTAGCTTAATATCTGCACGTATACCCCTAACACTCTGTATAAGTGGCAACCAAAAAGAGTCCGTTCGATGGCCGTTAAGTCCTGAATCGGAATGCATATCTGACACACAATGCAATACCGCATGAAATCCGCTAGATTCTTAAACATTATAATTTAATTTAGTAATAAATAAATACATAAATAAAATATGTAATCTTGATTATTTGTTTCCCTAGTTAATAGCTTAATAGGGCATAGCATTTGGAATGATTGCAGTAGCAGCACTTAGTTAAAAGAGGGTATGATTTATTAAATTTAAGCTAATATAGAGCTTAACTGCCTACCGATTACTGATAAGCCCTACCCTTTTAATCAACGTAACATAAGTACGGCATTACAATGACCAGGCATTAGGGTGCTTTTTCACCGTAAAATGTTCCGTGGAATTCTAAGATCCCGAATACTGTTAATTCGTCAATATGATACTTTAAGAGCCGTCATCTACAGATGTTTTCAACTCTTTTATGAAATGAGGGCCAAATGTGGTTTTAATTATTGCAGTACACTTCGTGCTATGCATCTGAACATCTCTGGCAACAACCGAGTTTGTAAACATGGTAGAGACCGAGCTCGATAGCTGCAGTCGCTTAAGTGCGGCCAGTGTCGAGTATTCGGGAGATAGTAGGTTCGAACCCCACTATCGGCAGCCCTGAAAATGGTTTTCCGTGGTTTCCCATTTTCACACCAGGCAAATGCTGGGGCTGTACCTTAATTAAGGCCACGGCCGCTTCCTTCCCACTCCTAGCCCTTTCTTATCCCATTGTCGCCATAAGACCTATCTGTGTCGGTGAGACGTAAAGCCACTAGCAAAAAAAAAAAAAAAAACCATGGTAGTGCAAACTTCGGCAAAGTGATCAATGGTTTATTAACTACAATATACCAGAATAAATAAGGCTGCATTGCCCTCGGTATATTTTGATTTTATAGCTGTGCTTAATTTCGGAAAAAGTGATAACCTGTTATCGCGCAAGAGACAATATGTTCGCCACTTAAATATATATTTTTACCTTTACAATGATTTGTAAGTCACTATATCGCAGCCCCAATGTGCATCTACGAAATTTACACTTCACATAAATAGTCAGAGCCTCCGTGGCTCAGACGGCAGCGCGTCGGCCTCTCACCGCTGGATACCGTGGTTCAAATCCCGGTTACTCCATGCGAGATTTGTGCTGGACAAAGCGGAGACGGGACAGGTTTTTCTCCGGGTACTCCGGTTTTCCCTGTCATCTTTCATTCCAGCAACACTCTCCATTCTCATTTCGTAGCATTTATCAGACATTAATAAATTACTTTGGGAGTGGCGACCCCATCGTACTAATACCCTATATCTGCTTCATTCATAAAATCCCTGACCCGATCAATG